>NC_048906.1:4340667-4595887 GCF_011077185.1 Oxyura jamaicensis
AGAAAAAAGAAAAGAAAAGAAAAGAAAAGAAAAGAAAAGAAAAGAAAAGAAAAGAAAAGAAAAGAAAAGAAAAGAAAAGAAAAGAAAAGAAAAGAAAAGAAAAGAGAAAAGAAAAGAAAAGAAAAGAAAAGAAAAGAAAAGAAAAGAAAAGAAAAGAAAAGAAAAGAAAAGAAAAGAAAAGAAAGAATAAAAAACTCACCTTCATGCATAAGTGGCATAGACTAAAGAAAAGTGCCATTTATCGTGTTTTTGGTTTTTAAGTTCCATGCTACAACCAAAGGAAGCTTGCGGCAAGGTTTCTGAGAAATTTAGCTGATATACAGGAGTACAACCATCAAGGAAATAGGAGCTTTATGATGGCCTTACTTTAATGAATTCTGTCTTTAAGTGTCCTGCCAACACTGGTAAGATCAAAAGCATGCCATTCTATCCCCCTGACAAGCCAACTTCTCAAGGAAGAGAACTGACCATCTGTGCTGTAATGTCTAATTGGGAGAAGGGACAAAAAAGAAAAAAAAAAAAAGAAAGAAAAGAAAGAAAAAAGAATCGAGGACCAGTTTAAGGTATTATCATCAAACCTACTGATGAATAGATGGAAGCACAAAAGAACATTACAATAAAAACAACTGAGAAATCCTTAAAGTGCTACTTGCATCTAAGAAAAGGTTGCAGCAGCTCAGTGACAGGTTAACTATGTGTTAACTGGTTAACACGCCTCTGGTCAGGTTGGGAAGTTCCAGTGATGGAGTTAGTACTGAAATCCTCCAAAACAGGAAATCTGCAAAATTTTTGACAGGCTGCAGGTGATGTATATGAGTCAGAATATATATATATATATATATATATATTATTGAATATTACTGCTAGTAAGCCCTTAGCTTTCTGACTTGCTTAGCCAAATTTTTCCTTTGTTATTAACAAGGTCGCTCTACACATAGCTAAAAAAAATTCAAGATTTTCATTAGCTTTATATACAGTTCAACTGATTTTAAGACATTTTAAATTCAGGACTGCTTTATAACATCTCATTCTAATTTCAGACATGACATACTGGCTTTTGGATATCAGTTTGATTTCAGCAGTTTGGTATATTTTCCAGATATTGCTCAAACTCCATTCACTTCCAGCCACAATTCAAGGCTGTGACTTCAATCTGCAATATAAAGGCCCTGCAACTCATGCTCTGCTTACCTTAGGGCTATACCTTTCTCTTAGTGTCAGTCTTATGTTTGGGACCAGAACAGGACTGCTTTCTCAGCTGTCAGACTTTGATTCCGCAAACGTGTTTTTCCTGTAGGCTGGAGCAAGTCTGATGCTGATGTCCTTCAAGGAATAACAAGCTGTGCATCTCTAACAGTGTGTTCTCAGTGGATGACTACCCTGGGAATTATCTATATTTTTTTCCGTCTGCCCTCAATAAAAGTGGCAATGTGTGCTGAGTCATGTAGCAAGGTTGCACTCAATTAATATATAAATATACTCACACAGAGATTGGATATCCCACTTTACACTTGAAATAATGAAGCCGGTTTTCTTTGTTATTATTCTTGATTATTTTAGACCTGTCCTAACAGAAGATAACACATGCCATCTCTTAAAATCTGATAGGATTCAGACAGCGACAATTCAATGTAATATCTTCCAGTCCTGTATGGCCCTTTACAAATCTGTTTTCAACTGCTTGCTGGATTATTTATTACCCTTCCAAAATACTCCATTTTCCTGCAACCACTGTCTGCATACTTGATCATTCAGGACCATATTTTTGCCTGATTATTTCCTATTATTGGACTGAAGGGGTTTATTCACTTGTATCTAATCTATCACAGGTTTCTTTTCTTCCTCAGATCAAAGTTCATGACCACCATGTTAATCTCATTTCCTTTACAGACACTGCAATGCCTAATGGCCAGGGTCTTTCTTCAACTCATGTAGTGTTACTCAACCTGGCTCAATTTATTAAAACGTTTATTTATCTTGGAGGTTTTATGAGGTTTGGAGATTTTAAATCCTCATTGATTAATATTCATTCTAACAAGCAAATCCATATTTGGCTTTTCACTTTGCCTCATTCCTATTGTTCACATTCCAGATAGACTTTGCATTCATGGTATCAAGTCCGCGTGCATATAAGTGTTTTATTTTCCATATGCTGGTATTACCTTCTGCTTTGCACAGAACTTGTTATGCATGCATGATCACAGACTATTTCTAGCATTAATTAAGATATGAAATTAAAGTGAGAAGTATATTATTGGTTGCATAATACAAACAATACAAATTTGCTTTAAAAACCAAATTACAGAAGTGTTAGCAAACCTCTTTATACTGTTAGAAATAATGTTTACAATCTACATGCCACAGTACAGACAGAATTCACACAAGTGGATTTGCAATATTATTTCCAAGTCAGGAAAACGTACAAAAAGCATAAGAAGTTCATTTAATCTATAAACATAGCTAAGAAAGCACAGGCTTGTCTCTCCTGCTCTGTGTTCCACCAGGCAGCCTCTGCCCTCTGTGACTCACTACACAATGTACTCCTGAACCCACTAGCAAGGCTTCCATTGTTTGCATAAGAACAACTTTCCCTCAAATCTGATGAGGAATTTTCCTGGAGAAAAAATCGTATTTTGTTAGAAATTAAATGTTTCACAGGTACATAATGTTTTTGATGAGCTTCTGATAAACATAAGCATATAATCAACAGCAATTTGCTACATTTCCTGCCCTCAAACCCAGAGACCCCCAAGTTTTGCTCTTCTAAGGAAGCTAGCCATGTGGACTGGCTCAAACCTATTAATTTCCAAGATCAAAAGGGCATTTTATCATGCTGATTGGCAGAGATCTGAGAGCACTGCATCCTCTAGAAGCTTAAACTGAAAGAGTATCCTCTCAGTAACACTGCCAGCCTCATTGACAATTTACTTAATCATCTCTTCCTTATCTCTATAATCAAAAATAGAAACTTCCACATTCGCTCAGGCTAACATACTCCCTACCTCACTGTTACATTAAAAACACCTCTACCAAATGCCCTCAAAAGGAGTCAAACCTTTCTACGTGCTTAAATTTCTTTATGCAAACGCATTTACCAAGCGTTTTACAATATTTAACATGTGCACATTTTACTGATGGTACACATCAATATATGGTGTGCAGCCATCTTTCCGACCCCATTGCTCTGCTGCTTTTCCCTCCCCTTTGCTGTAAAACCTACTTATGGAACACCTCTGTAATGGTAGGTGTTAATACAATTTGCGCAAAGTAAAATAATAAGTAATAACAATGAAATCTGTGTTCCCTGGGACTCCGTGATAACTCCAGGTAAAAATAATGTCATAGACTGGGAATAGACTCATTAATAAAATTGCACTCAGAAGAGTGACTTGTTTACTTATGCACAATGGAAAACAATACATTATCAAACCCTGTATTAAAAAGAAATTATGATCACAACAGCACAACAAACAGCCAGGGATATCATCATGTACCTGCCTTGCACAAAACAAACAACCAGACAAAAGGCTTTGAGGCTGATTTGTCGAGGGCCTGTACTCCCCCAGGTCCCTCTTACTGCACAAGCAGTTCAGCATGATCCGAACTAACCAGGAAAAGTCAAACTCCTTCAAGAATCCAATCCTTTGTTAGTAAGGTTGTTTTTATTAGGGCAGAGTTTTGGGAATACCTTCTGTAACCTCAGTACCATGGCATGTTTTCTAATACTTGGATACTCACTTGCTATGCTGAGCTGAATCAATGGACTCGTCTTGTTTTCACCGTTCTTTTCATTGACAGCCTGGACGTAGTAGCCTCCCGCGTCAGCCACTGATGTTGCAAGGATTACCAGCTGATTCTCCAGTGTTATAGCTCTGTTTAGGAAAGTAAAAGATAGTGTTGAAAGCAAAGAACAGTATTCACTATGCAGAAATTGTACAGTGCTTCAGACTCAACAGAATCATAGGATATTCATTGAGCATTTAAGGCAAGATGTAAGGCAATCCAAAATAGCCTAGCTTCAAACACATTTGCATTTAACACAATATCTTCAACACTTCTAGTTTTTTTTCTGTGTAGATCATGTGAGTTGTTTATGGTGACATGCAAAAAGCTACACCACATGAAATCAAAACAGTTACAATGGTTTTAAGAAGTTACAGATGGAGTGACAAATAAAAATGGAAACACCCTGTGAACTGCATCGTTATGGGCTAATGGTCCCAGCAAACATCAGCATACCACAAAGTCAGCGTTACCAAGAACCTTTCCTAGAAATGAAGGCTAGCCTATTAAAAGGCTAACACTCAGAGAATACCACCTAGTTCAGTGAAGGAAAAAAAAAAAAAAGGCAGATGAACCCCAGAAGGTAAACTTTCTGTAGAGATGGCATCAGTAATTATTGCAACAGCACAGACGAAGAAGACTGACAGGTTAGAGCCTAACCGATATCCTCGGATGAGCTGTATGTACGTAGGGAGGGAAGAGCTTTCATTTAACCTAAAGCAGGTAGGAAAGCACAACCCTGTGGTTAGCACCAGCATAGGCTCGGAGGAGTCACTAAATGTAATTATATAACCCAAGTCTATTCTTGCTTAGTGCTGCTATACATCAAATGTCTCTAGAAATCCCCTCGTAGGCCAGCATTACTCATTTACAGTGCAGCAGGGTTGGTGCCTTTGCATTTTAAATGTATTGAATAATCTTTTCCTTGCCTATACAAGATAAAGTTTTAATCCAGAGAAATTATGTAATACTCTAAGGGCTGAACTGAGCAGGACACAGGTAGTTGAAAAACATGTAAAAGAACACATAGAGAGAGTTTCATAGCAAGCCTGTGGAGCTAAGAGACGACACAAATGCCGACTGGGACGGCTGCAACTTTGGTAATCTGAATGCAAGTCTTGGAGCAAGAAACTCCTACCTGCACTTACATCACTTGATGAGAAGCCCCACTGAGTTCAGCTGTGCTATTAGGCAAATCCTTGAGGATGAGGTTGAAACACAAGATATAAATTTACACAGGATGAAAAAGTTTGTACATCAATAGGCCATAAAGAGTCAGATGCCAAGTCAAACTCTTTGTACATCAGTCAATCATTATTGAAATTTCCTGCGTGTCTTCCTCCTGTTTTGGTAAGGTATTGTTAACGTTAGTAATTCACAACTATTTTGCTTTTGAAAAAGCATTTTAAAGCAATGAGGGAAGCCCACTCCTACTGTAGCATACTAGAGTTTTTTTTATGTAGATGGCTGCATTGGAAATGAGAAGATAACAGCCTCTATTTGAAGAGTGTTCAGATGCTGAAGGTATCATTATCACTTCAGTTTTCTAACATGGATACAAAGAACACTGAACTTCTGTAAGGCTATCAGTAGATACCAATAAATCAAAAGTATCCCAAAAATACATAAAGCTATGTTCCAGCACTGACGATGGTACACGTCTGTTAATTCAGTCACTGCACACCAGCTAAAGATTTTGTTTGCACTATCTTTATTGATGGCTTTTATTATAGAAACTGTAAGAAATATCACAGTATGGTTTTTTCTTTATTCAATGAACCTGTAATTGCTTAATTGACTTAGAAATTCAAAGATTGAAAGATTTACAGAGTGGGGATATAAAATGCAATTAATATGACATTTGATAAAGCAAATAAAGATAAAATTCCAGTGAAGTGCTAATAATTGAATATTAAAAGACTATGCAATTATAGTCATTCCAACAGTAGTTCTAAAGCATGCAGCATTACAAAGATTCTCTTAAAATACTGAAATACATTTCAGATTGCTTTGAGGCCAGCTACAGCTATACTCAAAAGTTTTAAGGTTGACCCATGAATACCAGTGAGATGCACACTGATACTACCTGCATCTGTGAGCAAAATAATGTTTTCAAGTGAAACGTGAAGATTTTATGCACGTAAGTGTATTTGAACTGAAAAAGATCATTGCAGAAGGGCTGAACATTATATATAGTGTGTTCAAATTAGTGTGAAAAGTTTAATAATAATTTGTATAGCAAAAAATAATTAGAGGATAAAGAAACTACTGAATACAATTCTTTGGGGTCATCAATTCCACAGTCAAATTAATGTTAAATTAAAGAACCCAAAATGAGTTATTAGTAACTATGAATTCTGTGAAAAATCAAATGTTTCAACTTTGGTTACTGAAGACAGGGATAGGGTAAGACATGAGCATTCAGAGGCCACAGACTCTAGGAGTTTTCTTTAGATCAAGTAAGAGCTGTGTGCATCAGGAAAATCAATTAGTCACATTTTAAGGACTCATTAATGCCAACGTTTCTAAACATCTGAAGATTCATGCCACATCCCTTATCAGGGTTGCAACCACATTTTGCACAACAGCTGCACAGAGCGCCCTAAAATTGGCTTAACATGTTCCCCTGGGTTCATTGTTCGTTTTCATTGTCTGTTTTAACTTTTAAATTATGACAGCACTGCACTCATGTTCGAAGGAAAATCTGATTGCCGGCTGCTCAGCTCACTAGCAAATTTGAGGAAGACAACTGCAGCAGATGGGGTGGTCCTGTCAGAAATTCATACCCAGTACAGAATTTATGGAAAACAAATATTGCTTTTAAAAAAACAAATGAACAAAAAAAAAAACACACAACACTGAACTTAACTCAATTTAACATTTTCAAGACAGAAGCAACCAGCAAATAAAGTAAACAGAGTGATCCCTTGGGGTTCCTTAAGCATAAGGAAAGAAGCATTTTAAATCATATATTTTAATAGAAGATATTTTAGAAAATCTCCAGAGCTCAGTGGAAGCCTGTAGGGAACAGCAGCCAATATACAAACAACAACGTACGTGTCTGAGTGGTAAGCAGTTACAACGATACCTCAGAAGCATTTCTACAACCCCTTTAGCACAGAAGCACCCACGGACTAGAACAGACGGATCTCAAAGGGAAGACAAGTTGTGCCTTCGAAACTGCAAGCCACATCTACGACACGGTGCCTAACCAAAGGCTATGATCTGACATGACGGGAAAACAGCAATGATGTAGATCCGTAATTTTATATATGTATATATATCCAATTCTTTTAAGTATCTGAAGATGTAAACAGACACCTACTGCGGTTTTCACGACTTCCATTTAGGACTTTCCATTTAAAACCAGAATTAAGCACTTGGACACACTCTGGGATTTTTAACTGTAGACTTCTGAATTAAGCTAATACTTTAAAAAAATAATCTGCAGCAAATAATTTCTGAAGTTTGATCTAAAGCTTAAGGAATTTATGTTAATATCAGTGCGACGTGAATCAGGCCAATGGAAATAATGACACTGGAAAATTTTCATGGCATTTAATACCATATTTTTTTGCTGTTAAAGCTTTCCATCTCTAAGAATTGAATCATTTATTAAAATACTGGAAATGAACTCTGCAGTATCTTAAATAGGTGGATTTCATATTAAAAACTATTATATATTTATACACCAAAATCTACTCTACCAGTGTATAACTGTCTAAAATTAGAAATTAACTCGGTTATTAGTGTACCAGATTACACAATAAGTAGATAGCACCACATTACAAAAACACCACAAAATGAGAATCAGAGCAATGTGATTAGGCTTCCTCTTAGAAGGCAGCCATCTGTTCCTGAGCAAGGGTGCAATATTTTAGTAAAAAGGCCTTCATAAAGCCTCTTTTCCTCCAGCAAGTACCAATATCCCATCCATCTCTCCCAGGTATTTTTACAAGAAGACCCATGTCGCCCTCGGAGCACTAACACTGACATTACTGACAGACGTCCCCACGGCTCTCTCCTGATGGAAGAAGAGGCAGACACACCGTAGTTAAAACACAGGTGTTCAGTGAAATCCTAACTCAGAGTAGGGCATGTGTGGCTTAGCAGCAAGCATTTCATCACCCATGTGTCTTCCAATTCTGATGGGAAATTATTAATCAAAAGTTATTTAAATGCATGCAAGTAGTACTTGGTTTTCAGGACGCAATCACACAGGGCAAAATATTAGTGTATCTGCTACAGAGTATGGCCATAGCAACAAAGCAAGAGGAGCTGTGACCGGATGCCAATTTTACAAAACAGCACTCAGGTTTCAGTTATTTCACTGCAAATCAACTAAAAATAAAAGCAAATTATACTTACTCGGCTGCTGAATATTAAGCACAGCTACACAAATTAATGCATTGATTTTACAATCAATGCTAGCTTATAGCACCGCTTCTCTAACCATGCCAGGGCACAACAAGCGATTCTGGACTGGAATTCATGAGTCATGGGAGTCATGAAAGCAAACCAAGGTTAAAGAAGAACATCAAAACCAGTTGGGATTGCCAGGCACAGGCTGAGCATCACCTTGTAACGAAAGCAGCCCAGCTACTGACAGGTAGATCGGGCCGACTGCTTGATTTTGGAAGATGTATTTCCAGGAGGAAGCGAGGGACGGCAGAATTTTGTGCTCAAAGCCTGGTTTCCATATTCTCTAGCTCTGGTTTTGGAATTTGCAAGACCTTGGTTTCATAAGGCTACTGACATTATTCCCCACGTTTGCTCATGAACCCATTATGCAAAACCCCGCCTGTGTAAAGCAAATGTAAAGCTGGCGCAGATGTGGACAGAAAAGCGTACTTCATCAACAATCAATGATCCACTGCCTGACTGGACATGGTATCAAGTAGAAATCTACAGGGTCTGTCTTTGTCGTGGCAGTATAATGGTTTTAGGAATGACAGCATATCACAAATTAAACATGAGTCCGTAACATCATGATTTATGAAACAGGCAAACCTCAGAACAGGTTGCCACAAAAACACTGGAAGACTCAGGAAATATTACTGGTTCTAGCAAAGTGAGGCTTCCACTCAGGTTTAGCTACCGAGCAAAATAAATAAATAAATAAATAAAAAACACCACACCAAAACATTAACCCCACTCCCTACAAAAACAAACAAAAAAAATGGGAGGAAAAAAAGAAAAAAAAAAAAAGTACAGTCATCCAGAAGACATGATATACAGGAGAAGACTCAAGAAATCTTAACCTACAAAACACAAAAATTGTCACAAGTGTCTTAATATTTATGTACAGGGCTGCTGCAAAGAAGTATCTCAGATTTAAGCAGAACCATCAAATATTGAGTGTTGATATAAAATTCTTAGCAGTTTGCCCTTGGAAAAGCTTTCTTTTGAGATAGAAGCTCCCGGAAGGGGTTCTTAGATCAGTTATCTGAAATATATATTTAAAATCGTGCCCATATCAAGCAATTACTGGTCTAGAGATAAAACAAAACAAAACCCAAGATAATCACTACATAACTGATCATGAAATAGATGTTTGCAGTGAGACAATGCTACCGATCCAGGAGCAAGCAATTACAACCAGAACAAGCAGTAATATTCATAAGCGCACTGCTTATGTTAAAATGTTCTTTCTCTTCCCCCAGGTTTTCAGCAGCTTTAATTCTTATTTAATACAACTTAATTATTATCACACAACTCTACTCCTTTGACATTTTTTAAAAATATATTAATTTTTAAGCAACAAGACTTACTACAGCCGATATAAGTACCTGTGTGTGCCTAGATGGCAGCTCTGAGGAGTTTTGTTACCCAGCCACACTGATCAATGTTTGCCTGAACTGCAATAGCAGTTCTCAAACTACAGGGAAAACCCAGAATTTCAAGATAAAAGATACATCTCAGTCAACAATAGAAAGCAAAAACTTAGAATAAAGAAAGTCAAATTTTCTCGAGCCTCCTCGTCTTACCAAATTGTTACTGCATTCAAAGTACAGGTGTATAAACAGAGCACCTACTCTCTCCTCTCTCCACAGTTTATCATAAAATCAACATGTTGAACTCCAATTGCAACATCACTATTTGTTGCTATGGCCATAGCTAGCAACCACTGGAAAGAGAGCTGGTGAAAAGTCTTAAATATGTTTTTTTATTATTATTATTATTGTTTATTTATTATTTTTTTTTAACAAAACACTGCAGTTAGAAATTATCTTGGGTTGTTGATCTACACAGCTGGCTGGTTTCACTGACAGCAAGCACAAAGCCTATTTGTAATCATTTGGGATTTTATAGCCCAATTTACAGATACAAACAGACATGAATATTGCTCCGCTCTATGACATTTCTACTGAACTGATTATTCAAGGTGTTGTGTATTTGTGTGTTTGTTTTAAAGTGCTGATTTTTTCCCTTTCCTTCTCTGTGAAAGGAAAAGTTCTGTTATTAAATTGCATCTTCGCTTCTGATAAAATATGTTAGCATAATGGAATGTGGTATCATGGTTTGTAGTTAAGTATTAAAGTTTTCTGCCGAAGATATAATAATCTTCATACCATTATTTCACTGACAGGTATACTGCTGAATAAAAACAAATGTGAGGCATGACTGTGAACTGCACTAAAGATAAAACAAATTAGCAGTGGCACTTCCTTGTCACAGGGCAGCACACTGAAAAGGTAATTGATTACACAACAAAAACTTCAACCTCTAAATAGCACATTTAACAGATAAATTTAGACATACTATAATTTTGCCTACTTAGATGCTCCCAACCTCTGCTTATTCATGTTCCTGAATTTGCCCTCAGCCATATTTCTGCCATTCTGTGCTTGATTCCACACCCATCTCATTTTAAATCATCTTTTTCACTAGCTGAGAATAATATTTGACATGGCTGTTTCTGTATAAACATACCTAGTCTCGGTGACCCAAAAGACTGCATCAGAGCAACTGAAGTACCCACACAGTCTGAAAATAAAATTTCAAATCTTGGGTCAATGGAGAACTCTTTCCAAGACATTTGGTTCATTTTCTCATACTACAATTCAATACAATTCATACGTTTCAAGCTACATAAATGCACACGAGGATTTTTAGAACCAATATACTGAGTGCATGGTGCTTTGACAAAAGTCTGGCTATCGTCATGAAACCCAAAGGCAGCTGCCTAACAGCAATGATGAAATAGCCACACACATTGTGGAAGAGGATCACAGGAGCCAATGGCTTTGTTGTTTTTTTGTTTGTTTGTTTAAACTAGTGCCAGGAAAATACTAGCCATTCAACTGTTAGGTGGTCCAATATACAAGTATGTTGAAATAAATTGGAGAGTTTCACTGGAAAGGAAAATTTGTACAGCTGTAACTTACTGCATGCTTGTTTTGTGAAATAGTAGGGAATACTCCAGAATTAACAGCTGAGCAGTCCATCACTATTTATATGCATTATTACTCCTTTTAACAGCACCAAATCTTTGTTAAAAGAGAACGGATACGTTAAAAAGTAGTAAGTGACTCAAGGATTAACCTTTACTGCTGCCACCTGTACAAAGAGCTGTGGTACTCGGCAGCAATAGAGCAATTTGTTTAGCCAAGTTTTACTATGAAAGATAATTAAAGATTTAGTGGCCTGGATCAATACCACAGCTCATGCTATCTATGTACAGAACCGCAGTTTGCTGAGACTAGCATGTGTGTTATTGCTGCAAATTCACCGTACAATTTTATTACACAATATCTTGGAGGTTTGCTGTCTACATCAAGATAGGGATCTTGTGAAGTCATTTCTACTCACACACTATTAAGACATATATTATTGCTACACAGTGTGAATTCAGCAGAGGCCTGGGAGCCATGTATATCCAGTATTTTGCTGGTGATACGTAGCCTTGAGTTAGTTTTTTAGCCTTTTGGTCTCTACGTTCTGCTGAGAGAGAAAAAGGATAATACCTATATTTCTTTTTATGCTGAAAAATTTATCTATAAGCTTAAATAGTTAATACCTCTAGCACTCAAAAGATGTAGAGGATTATGCAAGTGCTAAATCTTAATACTCTTTACTTTCCCCTTGCTTTTCAGTTTAACTGTATGGCATTTTGTTATGACTTTAGGCAAAACAACTTCTCACCTACTGGCTTGCAACTGCTTGAAAATCTCCTGAATTATACAGACTGAGCAGGTGAGCATTGCTTTCAAACACCACTCTTCTAGTAACCCACGGGACTGTAGAGTACATCCCTAAGCAGAATCCCCTCATATTTAAACCTACAAATCTGTATTGAATAACAGCTGCATTTAGTAACAGATGCATCTACCACAGACGCCATAAAATCCTGGTTATTATTGAGAATAATACAGCTGAGGAAATTTCAAGTCAGATAATCACACACTTTAACGCCATTAATGCAAACATTTCCAAGCACTTCAAGTTAGTGACAGTAAAACAAAGAAAACGCTAATAAAAACAATACCGCCATCCCCACAAATACATCTCCAGCAGGAATCTGCAAGGAAGCAGTAACTCCCTGTATCTGCTGTCGTTGCATCGCCTACTTACAGAAAAGCAAAGCCAAGTTGGAAACGTTCAACCATATGTGGAACATCCATATGAAGCCAAACACTGGAAAAATTGGGATTAAAAAAAAAAAAAAAAAAGAGAACAGCATAACATCCCAGTGGCTTTTATGTCATGGCTTGTATCCAACAAGATTTCCTATCAATGCTGTAGGAAACAGACCAGAACAAACAACTGGAAAATCCTATTCTGTCAATAGCCTTTTATCTATTGTTAGGTCTGTGCTATACACTGCTAATTTCAAAAATAACACAAGCTAAAAACAAAACAAAACAAAACAAAAAAAACAGAAAATATAGTTTTCTAATAAATGAGGTAAACATACATGAAGCTATGTCACAGCAAAGCTGCAGAACTCGAGAAAATGGAAAGCAAAGTCAGTAGAAACTTTATGTAAGAGGCTGAGAAGACAGACGCAGCAGCAGCTGAATCTCACCCTTTGACCATCCCTTTCTCAAACTCCCCAGGCATCAGTACCTGCGTATGCTGAAAAGAAAGGGGTGAGAGGAGCAGAGGGACGCTTTCTGTAGCCTTCTATTTTTACTAACTTATTAAATATACTACAGTACTGCATATGTTAAAATCTATGAAACCCCAGTAAGTGCATTAGCATCTTTTAAAATAAAGCATCCTGGAAGATAGCCTTCAGACACTCAGAAGTATAACTCTCTCTTGGGATCCATTTGTATTTTGTATTTGAAACCAGGTTACTGCCCTCGACTCTAAAACCCATAAAGAAAACTTCAGTAGCCAACTAAAATGTAAATAATGCATGATTCAAAGAGCAACAGGCCACATAGATTTTTTGCTTTCAACTTGGGTGGTGTTGCCAAAAACAGGAAGATAGGTAACCTATCAAATCCATTTATTTTTAAAATTACCTGAAATCAATACAGAGGTGTATGACTTACTGCGTATTTGACTTCTGAGGCTAATGACACAAGTTTCCTTGTGGTGGGGCAGCAACATATATTCAGGCCTTCTGGTTGTAAACCTTAAGCAAGTTAGGAGGCCAAAGCCTCTGCAGTAAATCCTGCCAATCCTCTGGTAGAATGACAGCAACTTCTACTTTAAAAATAGTCCCAAAGGTAACGTAGAAGGAAAGAACTTCAAGTCCCTTCCATCCGATACTGAAGCTGTAAGCACCACGCATTCCTCTAACGAAGAGCAATACAGAGTATGAATCCGAGAGGCTGCCTTGTTTACATTTTCTGGATGATCCATAAACACTGAGCCTATGGAGCAGGGAAATGAAACCCCGAATTGTCAGTAGATGCAATTTTGTTTCTTTGATTTTATGGCTACAATATGCTTTGCAGGGCATTTTTATTTTCAGTGCTGAAGAAATACCCAGCTATGAGTTACATGGCACAAGGACTCGCAAATCCTGGAAAACACGCATACGAATTACCAGACTGGCTTATATTCCTTACGTCGTGAACAGAATGCTCAACATCTTGCCGATGCAAGTAATTCTACATAATAGTTAGACCAGAACAGGAAACCTCTGATGCCCCCAAAGTCTTCACTGCAATCTGTCTTCACATATTTATCTCCCTACTTGCAGACATTTCTGCTGCAGAGGTTTTAGGGATTTGCTCCTGCAACGCAGAAAAATGCTGTTCCCCGTGAATCCCCTCATCTGGAGAAGAGGTGCTATTACTGAGTTAATGGACAGTAGGCACAACAGTTCCATCACCTTCAGTTACTGACTCTTTTTATCCACTTCACTCTGTAATGAGGATCTCTACTTGCTCACATTCTCGTAACAGCAGCATCAGCTATCCCCTAATCCTACAACACATTAAAATCGAAAGATAGATGCAGGAAAACATTAAAACACCCTTATCACTTGGCTGCAGGGGTATAAACTTAAAATAGAAGATTGTTTTTCAGTTGAAAACAAGCGAATAAATAAATACACTTAATTTTCTTCTTAAACAATCCTTATAGGAGTTGAAAGGATCCTTTGATTATTTCTGTAAAGATAAACAATGAAACATTCCATTATATCTTACCTAGGTTATAGAGAAGAAAAAATCAATTCCTTCCTGTATATGTTTTTCCCAGGTGTATTAACACACTTCTTTACACTGAAGAACCAACTTTTATTACAAGCTGAGTGGGGAGGGTAGTGGGAGACAGAGAAAGAAAACAGAATGAATGGAATGCTAATGAGAAAGAAAAATGCAACCCCATTAGCCAATCTCTTTAATTAGACATGTGCCTGCATTTCTAACTTCCACAGTCTTAATGCAGTCATTACTGAATTCAGAAGACGGAAAATGGAAATAATGCTCACAAATAAACCCTGTAGACTACTTTGTTAAAGGAAATAGGAGATAACAGGTTAATTTTCACAAGATGAAAATTTGACATAAAAGAATGACATACAAGGATCATATGACTGCCAGAGAGATGAGGCCGGAGAGAGCAAGACGTACCAACTTCAGAATTAAATACTGAAAAAAAAGCTAATAAATAGGAGATATAGAACAAGGCACATACACTGGATGCTTAAGTAGACTTCTCGTTTTCATCTCTATACTCTATACACAAAATTAACAGCTAGAACATATTTGGCTATTCTACAACCTTCCCAAGTCACATAAAACAATCAGAAAAGTTAACACTGCCAACAAGCCTCATTAACTTAATATTAATAGTGAAGGAGTGTTTCTTGCAGGTTTGTAGTACTCGGTAGGATAAATTCCCATTTGTTGTTAAGATCCTTTATACAAAAGACAGAGATCAGTTTACATAGTAACCTGTGTTTTCAGACAGCAAACACACATTGTGAGAGTGCTAATATTTAACTGAGAACAGAAGCTGAAGTAGGATTGTAACACTTCTTAAAGCTAAAACAATTACACAGCAACACAAACTCCCGGTAATTCAACGCATCTAAGTCTACACATTAGCTCAATATACTCCCTGCAAAGTTAGAGAGGCCACCAGAGGGAAAAAAAGTCATGGCATGGCTCTTTTTTAATTGACTGCAGGTGTATGAGAATGAGCAAAAAAGAGGGCACACACCCCCAGTAAGATGTGTAGGTATGGATCTCAGGAGATGTGTCAGCATTGCTTCTTGACTGAGCCAGCCCATCTACTGAAGTTCCTCCTTCAGCTCATTCAACAGGCTGAATTTTTGAAGTAGGCACTTCAAATCCAGTTTCCCAGTGCCACAAATAAGCCAGCAGTGCCTACACAAAGAGATTCTGCAATCACTAAATCAAGTTTCAAGACTTAATGATACTGCTCCACAAATAATTCTAGTGTTCTTAGTTTAGACAACTTCACCTAAAAGGTATGGAAATAATGCACTTCTTCCCTCTGTCTTTACTCTTTACTATGCATGGCAACTGCAGAGGACTGTTCAAGAAAATAAACCAAGTTACCTGCAACAACAGAAGCAGCACTGACACCACCAGCACCATGTCGGTGGCTTCACCCTGAAGAAGCAGAGGGACTGTCAGCTTAAAGGACCTCCTCACCCCAGCAGCACTGGAAACGGTGAAAAGAACCTCTGCAGCCACATGATACCCTGCTCTCCCACCCCCAGCATCAGTTTCTGCTGCACCCGCTGCCAGCCCAGGACACAGCCCACACTGCACATCCCAACCCCGATACAAGCCACCAGCGATTCCACTTACAGGAGCCTGCAGCAACACGTAAAGGATAACATTAAGGTGATCTGTGAAGATGGATGAGCAAACCCCAGTGCTCTGAATTTCAATGCTGTGTTGCTTTACACCATATTTCATCCATTTAACGTAGATCTAAGAGAGGTCCTTGGGACTGCTTTCAAACAAGAATGTACTTAAAGAGAAAAAGGACATAGAACGGTTGCTGAAACACAATTGTAATTCTACATGCCTAACATTTCCATTTGCATTATTTTCTGCAAACATATACATGTAGCGCCAACAAATGCAAAATTATGCATGTTTGTTGTTAAACTGAAATTACCTCATGGGGTGAAGCGGTGCAGAGGCCAACCAGCGAGCGTTAAAACAACAGCTGCTGTACTGCACTCTGCTTCAGCAGCACAAATATAGCCCGTTTCATGAAGTAGCACCTGATACCAAGAAGACAAACCTGCTGCTCTGAGCAGCACAACTAATAAGCTCTTTTCTCTTACAAGTCGCATCTTGTGTCCCTGAATCTCCCCCTGACCCTACAGCCTGCCTCTCTCAGAGCTCAGCTCAGGTGGACCCAGCAGGCAGCATCCTTCCTGCCAGGGGGGTGCCTCTGGGGCTTCTTCCCCAGCCCCCGATTCACAGAGAGATTGGGGGAACTTATCTAAACCCTCTGCTCAGTGGGGCTAACATCAGCCCACAGATTAAAAAAAGATTTGTAAGAACAAAACAGAATTAGATGTGGAGAAGAAGAACAAACAATACTGCAAAAGGTTCAGTCTTTTAGGGGAAATGTTTGTAAACACGTCCACATCCTACCAGATACCATTTATTTCCTGGTAGCTACATTACTCTGCACAGTGTTACACTGAGTCTTGTGGATAACCTCTTTACCTCTTTATAACAAATTCCAATGCTCCCTTCTCAGAGCAGAACGATACAGAACTGAAATTCATGCTTTTATGATTTTTTTTTCATGTCTGGATACAGGTTCACATATACGTCTGATCCCCAGATATATAGTCTATATATATAGAATAGACCTCTCTATATATTCCAGATCTATAGAACGGATATATAGAGATATTCAGTGAATTTATCCTCATATATATTCTGTGCCCATAACGAGAAACCTATGGTATATTCTATACCTACAAGACAAGTTTCTGTTTGGAGGTTTGAGTTACAGAAACTAAGCTACTATTAATTAAAAAAAAAAATCAAATTATAATTTCCTTTGGTCTTTTTATTTATTCCTTACACCGACTGCATTTCATTCTTTAAATAGTTGTTTCAAGAACTCCAGGGAGAAGAAAAATGTGCTACTGTTGATGATATGCCTGCCCTCCTCTATAAGCTTTAGGCTTTGCTTCCAACAGCCAGATAAGTAGCAGGAAAGTGGAAGGTTAAAAACTTTGCAGTTCATCTCTGCCAAAACAGTGAAAGAAAAATGAGATTGTTGAATAACAGACAATGACTGCAGAATCAACACAGCAGTGGTCTGCCTATAAGCTGCAAAGGGCAAAACTGAGGCATCCGCTTAAAAGCTTATACCAACTGTGGGAGTCAGTACAAAAAGAGTAAGGAAGCCACAATAAAACATAATTGTTACAGGAGCTATAATTATGGCATTATGATTTGGCATATTCAATGTTGTGCACATTAAACGTTGTACACTGTGAATATTTAATAATTATATGCTTACTCAGAGCACTTAATGTCCTTAAAATGCAGGTATTTTTCATGCATTAAGAAGAAATTACACATAATTTTTGTCCTAAGGATCTGCAGTTGAAATAGACAGACAGCATTCTGAGTGTCTTCTGCAAATGTAAATCTCAAAGCTTTGGAAACCATGGGTGTTTACAGCCAACGAAGGTCAATTTTCAGTTCTTTTTGAAACAATAATCCACCACCTTAGCCTCAGGAAAGCAAAATATAACCTTCCAGTGGTCAATTATGGTCACCAAGAATTCTTTATGCTTATACTTTAAGACTTACTGCTAAACAGCTACCTCCAGTTCAACAAGTACTGGTCTCCAAGAAGTTTAAAAAACTTTAGATAAATACAAACACTCTTCAGTAGTAACAAGCAAAAGATATATTTTGTCAATGAGGACTAGCAAGAAGTATGATTCACTAAGTGCCAGTATAGCATAAAACATCATAGTTTCTACTAAACTATTTTTCTGTAAACCATGCAGCCAACAACCACATAAAGAAGATAGATTTTGGTATGCAACGTAGCATAACAGGGTCCGGTCATATCTTTTTCAGTGTGGTATAAAGATATAGGTGAAAAATTACTAGATTTTTCTAGCGTACATTGAGGCTTTACTACAGAAAATATTAGCAAAGGGTTTACTACATTCTGTGCACTGCATCCTTATCTGAATGGAGAGCACTACAACTAGATGTACCTGCTTTTTATACTAGAAAAGACTGACATTTTTAAAGAGCTTATTTAACTTTTTATCAACAGCTTGGGTTGTGTTTTGCTCAGAATTTGTCCTTTTCCAAATACTAACCTTTAAATCACCACAAACTCAGAAAAAAACAGCCTCCAAGACTGGTGGTTGGTTCAGCGTATTGAGATGAGAATCGTGCAGGTCTTACAAATGATTTCACTTTAGCAGTGAACTGCTGATAACTATTCTCAAAGTGCAGTTTTTCAGTTTTCCACCCCCTTCCTAGTAACTTCTGGCAGACCAGACTTTCTTATGACTTACAAGGTAGTATCAAAAGCCTCGCTGAAATCAAGATACGTGACATCTGTTGCTCCACTCATACCTACAGAACTTGATACTGAATCACAGAAGGGCTCAACACAATCCATTTCTGGCATATATATATATGTATATATATATACACAGGTTGTTAAATGACCTTTCTTTTTTTGTTTGAGGGGAATAGCTTTTGTTTCTTTGGTTGCTTTTTACGGCATTTTTCCAGGAATGAAAGGTAAGCTGACTGGCATTTCATTTCCAATTTTCTTTTTCCCCTTCTGGAAATCAGGCATCACATTTCATATTTTCTCGCTTCCCAAACTCACATATATCCTTTCCTAAGGATAACTGCTAAAAGTTCCAAGATTATTCTATGGCTTTCTACACAACCTAGATAAAACCTCAGATGGCCTATCGATTAGAAAGTATTTAAGGTATGACATCAAGTAAGAAGGAGGGTTATTTATGTAATAAAGATGAAATACTGCTTATTTATAAAAGCACCATGATCTCATGGTTTTTATTATTACTCATTTCCATTTTAATATCTCAGCATCTCGGAATGCTCGGTCACTCTAGCTAGCTGGAGAGCTAGCTCAGCCCTCTGGATCTAGCACTGCTGATCCTCAGGATATGGTTTGAGGCCTTGGAAGGATATTGAGTTAAAAGGAAAATTAGTATGAACTAAATTAAGCTTTTCAGTGCATGATTTACTTTTTTAAACTGAAACTAAATCATGCTTGACAACATTCCCCCAGATGCCTCCACAGCTTTTCTTACTTGTGAGCAATTCAGCTGTGGGTGCTCTGTGCACTTGCCGCTTGCTCTTTGCTGCGGCTGCTCGCAGATCTCCAGCTGGACGACTCCCATCTTTCAAGAGAAGTCCCAAGGTAAACCTCTGACTGCAGGAGCTCCTGAGAAAGCAATCTGGATGCCTGCTAAGCAGAGCTGCTAAAAGTAACATTTCTTCATCCCATGCTTCAGAACGCTCCAGATCAGAAGAGAGGACATGAAGAACCTGAAAACCAGCGAGAGCTTTCTGCCTGTCCTCAGTCCTGCCAGCAGGTCTGAACACATTAAGCCCCATGGCTGGCAGCCAGACTCTGTCTTTCCCTGCTCTAGAAAATGTAACAAAGGAGGGAGAGATGTGAATTTGTGATTGTTTTCTGTGGTTACAATACAGCAAAGGAGAACACAACAAAGAATCTGCTCCACAGCATTGTTTTGAGCATCAATTTCTTGCGCTCAAACTAAAAAAAATATAAAATATATAAGCCAGTTGTACTCCTCAGAGCTATAAAAACTATTAAAACACGGATAAACCTCTGCTGTAGCTATATGCATAAAAACGTCAGCAAAGAGCAGCAGCATAGGAGTAACTCAGCCCCCCAGAATACCTGGATAAGTTAGGTCTTAAGTAGTAATGCAAATTCTATACACAAAAGAGCTAGTTCGTAAATTATATAACTAATTAAAGTAACTAAACACTTAGAAAAAGCCCATTTACTCAAGCCTAGTTGTTTTTAAAATTTCTTCAAATGATGTTCAATAAGGTTTCAAGTGCAGTAGGACCAGGAATGGGAACTGTGGCAGTGAACACAGCATTCCAGAGCACCCTCATCGGGAAATCTCTCCATAGCCCAGGTAGCGGAGCTACCAGGTCACAGAAATGGTATTTGGTTTGGTGGGTAGGTTTTGGCAACACAATAAATGACGTAATACTTTTTAGCAGCCATATTTGTAAGTATTTGAGGTCATCTCAATACATTGTCTTCTGCTGCTTGATATTTAAAGGCTTGCAAATACGTGTGGAATATTTTAAATATTATTTGGCAATGTGTGTATTGTTCATAAAATATGTATTAGCAGGTGCAGTGTGTGTACTATGCTTAACAGTTTAACAGATCTATGCATTACCTTGAAAAGCACAAGCATTGTCTTATTTGTGCATTTAGGAGCACATATATGCAATACTTGTAAATACATTTATAAATGAAAAGGAAATAGAACGGAAAGGTGATTGTTCTAATCATGCCTTCAAAAAAATAATGGCATCATTATCATTCCTAAAATACATAAGTGTAGAATATTGCATTTTCAATTAAATATCTTCACTGTTTGTTTATGTAAAACATTTTCTTATACCTGGCAGAATTGCATAAATGTTATTTTAAAGCTGTAATTCAAGAATGCATGCTCTAAAAATATCTCTGTTATCAGGGTTTTCCAGGAAGTAGATATACAAAGGGAAAACTAATTCTTAGATTATGCAGTATACTGATATGAAATCCATTTGATTAAATAAAAACATTTTTTTCACCAGACCATACACTTGATTTTTGTCCTTCTCCCAGTTTTTCAACTAAGAGCTCCAACTTGTTGCTTCATTCCAGCCTCTTTTATGCCTCCAAGTCTAATACAAAAAATCTATAGTCACCTAAAATATCCTATTTGTCACTATGCAGCATACACCATAGCCACTCAGAACTTCAAAGCATCAGGACAGACCAAATTGGGATCCTTCTTTTTGAAAAGCACTGGCTTCATGAGATAAGAAAATCTTCATTAGCTGCTTGCTTTATAGAGCCGATGAGTCAATTAAGCAATTCTAAATCCACGCAATGAAGGGCAATAATATGAATGTATACACCAGATAACTAGCAGTTGTATAACTTGTAAAACTTTGTATGGTTTAGATACTGCTGATATTACAATTGGTTGCATGATAACTTTTTGTTTTCTGCACTCTTTGTACTATTACTTATACTGAATAGCACCGATGTATGGCCAGAATCCAGACTACTTGTTTTGTCCTTCTCGGTGTTCTCAAAGTGAAGGATTTGGATGAGTGTTTTTTTTTTTTCATTTTCAATGAAATATTTCACAGATGAGAAAAATTCAAATGATGTATGGTAAACATTTGCATTCCACAGAAAGCATCTTGTGTGATAAGACTGTTCTTGGTTTTCATAAGTGGAAGCATTCCAATTCACTTTCTGGTGCTTGCAATTGAGCTGCTGAAAAGACAGTACTCAAAGATTCTTTCCCTAGGAAATATATTTAAATAGTTCATTTTCTGGAAGGGCTTGAATTATACATTTATTCTTTAAAATTGCTTAGCTTAATACAGTCAATGCCACTTTTATTTTTTATTTTATTTTACTTTAGCACCAACATACAAACAAAGCATTATAACTATAAAAAGCACAGGATGATTTAACTTGGAATTAAAAAAACACAATGTTAATAGTTGTAAATGGGAAGATACTATTTTTCAATTGCATAAAACAAGAAGAAAAGTTGCATTAGAGAAGTTTAAATTGAGATATGATGCTGCAGTCCTCAGTAGCATTTTGCAATACTTATTAGCTTTAATAAATACAACAGTACAGTAGAATTATTAAAAATCTCAAGGTAAATTAGCTTCTCTGCCCAAAGCTGACTCTGTAATACTGCAGAAGTTATTCTACTTGATGAGAGTAAAGCCCCACACAGAAAAAAAACACACCTTTCCATTTTTTTTTTCTCCTCAAAAGAATTATTACTCCCAATTAAAGATACTGTTTTCATCTTGAAAACTCAAGTTCGAAGTATTCTTGCATACCTCCTGGAACCACTGTATCACCAATGCACAAAGGAACTCATCCTTGAAATTTTCCATGGAATTAACCTATTTGAGGGAAAGCTCACATAAGAGTGATATAAAAAGTTCTTCCATAATAGAGTCTTTTTTTTTTTTTCTTCCTAATATGGAAGAGTAATTGTTTTGTTTCTGAATTGTAAACCTGAATTTAGCATCTAATAAAGACATAATTATTCTCAAAATCAGAGTGAGCGAGCATATGATTAATGTTTTGGACTTTTTTGCCTTCTTCTATTATGCATACAAGCCAAGAGCAATATGTGTATATATGCACTCTATATACGATTGCATGAATTAATCTAATCCCTTGACAAAAACACAAATAAAAATGGCAAGTTGCAGTACATTTCTTGTCAAGTAGAGCAAATAGCAATTATATCTTATATGATTAAAGCCAAATTTTGGTTCTCCTATTTGACACCCATCCAACTTCATCTGACCCCTGGATTCACAAGCAAAATCCAGAAGATTCAAAAGAATTGCCTAAATAGATCTGAAGCATGGCACGCATATGAGCAGAGCTTTTTCTGTTCTCTTTATAAATATCCATTTTCTTATGACAAGTCCTAATCCCTTTATTACACCTTTTATTTATTTTTTTTTCTTTCTCTGCTTCAAAGACCTTTAAACTTCTTCAGGAGGTTTTTTTTTTTAAAAAAAAAAAACAGTTGGGATGCTTGCTGCAGATGTTGTGGATTGCAGAAGTGCCCAACCTCACACGTTGATGAGGGCCTTCAACAGGCCTGCAGCTACATGCAAGCATCTGTGTGTTTCTTCCCCAGCCTAGAAAACCATCTACACATTCCAAAAATCTCGTTTTTAAAAAAATAGTAAGCCTACAGAACTAACTTTCCAATGCCAAAAATGAAGGTTGTGGCTATAGATGAAAATTGGAGAATGAATTAACAAGGGGTTTCAATATGACTCTAAAATTCAAACATGACAGGTTGAAAATTCTGTGGAAGTCTTCCTGCAAAAGAAAAGTCCCAAATCTCGAAGGAAAGAGGCGAGAGACCACCCACATCCACATGCAGCCACTGTGATAGTTATTAAAGTGCTGAGAGGAATTCAATTTTGAGACTGGAAGCAGAAATACCAGGCATGAGAGGGGATTTCTGCAGAGACTCGAGTAACTGCTTCGGCTTACAGATATTGATCAGAGCATGCAGATGAAAGGCAAACACACTGCTGGTCTTACAGACAAGTCAGAATGTTATTACTGTAACAAAATCAAGCTATCTGCCTTTTCCCCTTTTTAATTAGATACTGTAAAAAGTATGGAGTGTACAGATTCTCATCACCACCAGTAACTGGAAGTAAACACTCTCTTCAGTTTAAATGCAGGATTAAGCTCACTGCTGAATCAGCTCACCCTGCCTCTGGAAAAGCTCAGACTGCTATGAATTTAGGAACAACTTATAGTTAGTCAGAATAAATCCTGTATCACAGTTCCCTCAGTCGCCAGGCCTTTTCAGCTGTTGCTTTTAAGAGACACAAGAAACGAGCTGCCAGAAGACAAGCTTGTGCTGTTCCTGTAACGTTTTTTTCTATTGTTGTTTTGAAAGTAACTGGGCCTCAGCGATCCTGCCAGGAGGCCCCCAAAAGCCCATCTGTCCTTTGAAAATATCTGAAAAGCCACATTCCTGCTTGACTCCAAAAGTTAGTGGGTCAGGATCACAGCATTCTAGAACAACAGAAGAGTGCAGGGCTGGGACACTGGGAGGCATCGCTATATGGCAAGAAAAACACATTTTTTGGCTTTTCTTGGGTGTATGTGTATCCCTTAGAAACAGGGAAGTATAAAGAACTTTCTGGTGCAGTTACTGCAGACAATTAATGTCCAAATGCGCAATGTATCTGTCTATAAACAGCCCCTCTCAGCAGATTGTGGAGCTGCTTAGGTACTGTGCCATTTCATTAATCAGCTCTTGCCTGAGGCACAGCACATGAACTTACTTAAATCGCTGCCAGGGTTCCTAGATCATCCTTTGGCTTCCTAGGACATTTCAGAATGATAATTACCCTTCAGTCACTATCCTATACTTACCAAATCCATTCATACAACACCCGAATTTATGCAGTACACACACTGTAGACAGCAGGCAGTTGCTATTATGTAAATTAAGTCTCCTAAGAACAAGGTGCTGGCAGAGAACATGACTTGTTAGAGACAATCAGCACTGAAGAAGATAGAGCAAAGGAGACTGAGTAAACATCATTTTATCTAAACTGACTATAAATTACCGTTCTTTTAAAGACAAGAATTCTGAAAATGTCAGATAATTAAGAGACAGATGCTACAATTCCTGACTTTAAAGGAAGTCAAGAACATTTAATACTTTGCACAGTCGGAATATTAACCAAATCTGATATAAGATGATTGTATCATATATAAGAAGAAAGAAGCAATGCTCTACAGCCTTACTGTAGCTCTATTAAAAATAAAAACCCCTCAAACCCCTCCACGGAAGGAACATTCAATGCATTCACACTTCGTGCTCCCAGTGTACCTCCTGATCCAAGTTACATTTCTGTGCACCACAATGAACAAAGAAGCTCCATAAACTTCAGATATTTCAAGCATGTCTTAAAGACTCAAAAATGATATCCTTCTAATTTTTACATTAAATTAAATTAAAAAACAAACAAACAAACAAACAAACAACTCTGGTTTTTATTCTTATACACCTGCCCACGCTCTATATACCCAGAATAATCAAGACAAGAATGCAGTTGCTCTAATCTTCTGGCACTGCCATTTATGACTACATTCAAGGGAACTTCAAATACTATGATCTAATTTTCTCTGTTTTCTGTTAAAATCACCTCTTATTATTTCATATCATAATCTTCAGTAAGTTGTATGGCCAAATGTGAATAAAATTCCATTTCAGAAACTAAAACAGTGTCTAGGGATCTACGTTCTTTAAAATACAAAGGTGATGTTTAAATAAGCAATCCAGTAAGAGTAGAAGGCTGGAATGTTTTAAGGAAGACTATCAGAAGCTCTGAAAATCATTTTAAGTTCCAATTCCAAGGAGGAAAAAATATCCACAATTACTTAGGTTAAAAAAAAAAAAAAAAAAAAAAAGAAAAAAAAAAAAACCAAAAAAAAAAAAGGAGGGAAAAGAATCCAGATGTTTAAAGAATTATTTTTTTTTCTCTACATAGCAAACAAATGTGAAATGGCTTTTGACACTAGGTCTGTCTACTTAAAAAGCTCTTTTTGTACTGAATCTGCAGAAACAGCTCTCACTGATGAGTTATGTCACTAGAATGTGGCATTTTGATGATGTGTGATAAAAAGTCATCACCCCATTTGATAACATGGTAGGGAAAACAGCTTGAACAACACTGAAAAGTGGTTCATTTTGGAAAATACTACAGTAAGGAGTTTTATATGGAAAAAAAAAAACATGTTTTTATTTATTTTTACACATTATCTCCCACAAGCGTTACACTGTTCACTTTCTGGCATAGACTAAAAGCTATTATTGAGTTCATGGACATCAAAGACAGTGAATTCCAACACATGGTCTCGATTTTTCTCATATATTTCATAATAACAGAGAAACGCTACTAGCAAGTGACCAGTTTCCCCCTTTGAAAGATGTAGAGCAAGTAATACATAATGTTCTTCCAGAATATAAATAACAATTACATCTTTTGGCAATTAACTTGAATTTAAAAGTATATATAATATACTGGTTTGATACTATCAAAATCCCCAGCTACATTGTAGGTAAGCAACCTACAAAAAGTGGTTCATGTTATCCCTACTTTTTGCCCTTTAGGATAATTTCTAATCCTGAAAACTGTACACAGAAGACAGATTTGACTACAATACTCACCCACACCAGAACAGGGATTTATTACAGGTTTGTTGCAAAAAACTGCAGACCTAATATAATTCACTTCTCCAACCTAAGATGAACAACCTGGAAGTCTTAACATCTGTACTTTTTCTAATCAAAATCTATTTCACTGATGGACGTCAAACTGCATTGCAAGATGGATTATACATTTATTTTATAAAAGTCAATATACAGAATAACTTTGGGCATAAGGACAGAAAAGGAAGGAAAGAGAAAGAATGTTAATATTTTAGTGTTGTCTTTGTTAATTTAATCTTACTCCAGGGTATTCTACTGAAGATCCATGTACTAAATGCACCTCTTAAAAAGGGATGCCAAATTCTTCCCAGTGTCAAGGATGTTAAGCCTACAAAACAAACATATACCTTAATCTAAGGTCATTTAGCTACTCTGCATTTCTGCCTGTGAACACCTCACGTGAATTGCTTTCAGTGGTGTAATTTTGCCTGTAATGTGCAAGCATTACAGCACACTGAAGTAGTGAAACCCAATGGACCTATCAACCTTATTCTGTTTATAATATATAATTATGAAAACATGATTTTTAAAAATAAAATGCTATTCTAAGCTAGGAAAAGGATGCTACAAGATATAGCAAACATATCTGTCTATCCTGCAAACTAAATACCTGTCAAATGACATATGCTCTGTTTGCAATGTTTTTTTTTTGGTTGGTTGGTTGGTTTTGTTTTGGTTTTGATTGTAAATAGCAGAAATCAAAACTAAGCTGAAAATGAAGCTGAGCTCTTTCTCTTCTTCATCCTCACCAGTAATAAATTTTCTGATACCTAAACCCTGCTTACTTACATCTGTGGAATATCACTTTCTGCAAAATATGAACTGATGAAAACCACCAGAGTCACTGGGCCACCATTTTGTCACTCCCAGTGATCTCATATTAAAAATAATAATAATAATAATAATACTGTGTATGTATTCAAATTATTATTTTTTTCAATTGTGCATTATTTTTCACTTTTACTATATGCTACTCACGTCCCATTCATTTGGCTGAATTAGTGAACAAAATTCTAAAGACTGTGTTTAGTCCTTTTTATATGTTTCATTATAGTCATTGTGAGAACAGCTTCATATCACTGGGATTTCTTATCAGTTGTGTAATTTTGCCAGAAGACAGACTGTGACTGTCACTACAGTAGTTAACCATCAGTAAGAAAATCTCAGCATGCTTGAGGTTTGTATTGCAAAACAAAACAGATAAAGAACAGAATATGCATGCACAGCAGTACATTCATTGCCTCACCGATAACTGAGTCAATGGTACAAGATGTATCAGCTCTAGGAAATATATTTTCAAGGCAGCTGTACTCCTGCACATGCAGTCCTTATTCATGTAAGGAGGAAATATTTCTGTTGTAAATTTTAAGGAAACTGCTAGGAATTTGCAATGAAACAAAGGTTTGTCTAGGAACCAATTACATGCACAGGATAACACAAAAGTATGGAACTTAAATTACATGTATGTATGCTACAATTACTATGATCAACCCCTATCTTATTTCATCTCTGACACTAAGTTTTGTAAGACAAGACTATACCTTGCTCTAAGTGTATTATGCTTAGTGTCTTCTGCTAGAAACTGACATCATATAATCCAGAAATATAATTGTTCCATTTAGCTGCTGTCAAAGCACATAGATAGGCAAGCATCAGTGAAGAAACAAAGGAAAAAGATGTCGTTGACCAATAAATTATTTCTCTGTATTACTATTTTTTATCTGTCTTGCAAGGATTTTAAAGCAGTTTATTTTTATGATGTTTTATTTGCTCTATAGAGTATAGTTTCCACAGTGTCTACACTTCAGTTAATACAGAGTAATCCTGTTATACAACACTAGCCTGTATTCTCTAGAGTTCCAAAATAACAGCTTTTGTGTTCAGACTCCAGAAGATATTGTTTTCCTCAGCTATTCTTCACACTTCCAGCTGCTTTGACAATACTGGTATTTACAACTGGGAAAAAATGGTTAATAAAATTACGATATCTGCTAAAGAGGGATTAAGACTGGAATGGACTGTCATGTTGGTCTCACTCTGACATGGTAGCATCATCTTTTTTTCTGAAACCATTGTCCAGAGGGAAGTCAAACTACACATTTCCAATTCTGCCTGGCTTTCACATTCACTCTTTAAAATGTAGATAAATTTCTTCTTTAAGACAGAATGTGAATCAAGTGCAGAAAAGGACATATATGATCAGAAAGAACTGTCTCACCTCTCACACCTTAATTAATCAAATTTCCATTTTTATATCATGTCCCCAGGTCCCTTTAATAATGACTAAGCATATGAAGGTAGAAGCTGCAGTTGTTCCAAATGCATGACAATGATGCAATGGTAGGATCAGTTTGCTGCTGCCAGCATCATGCAGAATAGTGTTTTGCAGATTACAGTATGAAGCAATTTGCAATAAAGAATGTATGTGTAGGACATAAAGCAAAATTAGTCTTTAATGTTTTTAATTCCAGACAAATATAATTCATGTTGCAGTAGGGATATGAGATGCATTCACATACGTCACTGTGTCTGCTAAAGGGTCTGTTTTTAAATAGGCAGCTCGAGCAGAGGGTCCAAGATCTGGAAGAAATATTAAGCTATGAAGACACAAGATAAAGCATTGCCTGTCTCTGGAAAAACAGCAGGTAGGAAAGATCTCAGACACAGGAAAACATATCCTCAGCATTTCCCAGATAGCTTCAGACAACTATATACATCTACCTTTGGATGGCCCTTTTGAACTTATGTAGTTATTTCAGTTCCTTCAGCCTGGACATTGGAGATTGAGAAGAAAATGAAAAATAGGTGAAAGAACAAAGAAAGGCTTTTGGATGGAATTTAAATTTTCAGTCGCCGGAAAAGAAGACTAACCATAAGCTTGATACTTGTGTGATACTGATACATAAAAATGTGTGATACTGATACATAAAAATTTGTTGGGACATGTAATTGTATTTTATGCATTTAATGTTATGCATTTAATAAAATATAAATACCAGTAAATACCCAAAATACAAGTGTTTGGTACATGTAAATAGATACTTAATAAGTGGCCTTACATTACTGATCATTACCATGGATCCAAATTTCCCTCTTCTGTAATACATACAAAACAGAATTTTAAAAAATCTAACATTTGTAAAATAGCATGTCACAGTGGCTTTACCACTACTGGATACAGTTTCTGTTCCTAAATTCAAGCAAAAAAAGAAAAGAAATAAATGTTTTCCAGTCACAAATGTCATTTGTGATCCAGAGTCCTGTTCCCTAACCACTCCTATTGTCACATAAAAAAAAGGGGATCCAGTATATATTTCAGCCATTTTTAAGGTCAGTTCATATTTTTTGAGCTTAGCACTCAAGAAGATTTGTAAACAAGTCCAGACAGTCTCTGGAGAATGCTTTAGCAGTTTCAAATCTTAAGAAATACTAACTTAAATTGACTTGCCTTCTGACATCATAGTATGTTCCTTCCAAACCACCATTTTCCTTCTGTGAGCTTGTTTTTACCTCTAATCAGCATACCTCCAGCAATCTCATCAAGTCACTATAAGAATATTAACCAGGGCAAAACATTTCTTTTTAGACATCCTGAGTTTCATCAATTCTCTAGAAGTTAATTAGAAACAGTATTAATGTATAGACAGATTTACGTACGCACTGTGTGAATAATGCACGCGGGCAACAAAAGAGAAGACAGACCCAATAGTCAACAAAACTACAGGTCAGATGAATTTTCAGGAAAGCTGGAAAAAAGATTTACTTTGTTTTACTTACTCTTCAATGATCACTTCTAAATAAATTCATACTATTGCTAAAAGTAGTATAATGTGTTCAGAACTGAGTGAAAAGGTAAAAGACAAGCCAGTTTTTAACAGACAGCCAAGAGGACGTACTACTTAAGACCACAATGTATGGAAAGGCTTTAAGGATAAGAAGAAAAGGATTTTTAAGGTTGAAATAAATATCTGTGGATATGATAGTACATCCTGAAGAGCTCCTGCTTACATATTGAGGCACATTTCATCAGCAGAAAAAAAAAAAAAAAAAAAAAAAAAAAAAGAAAAACACAAACAAACATATTAAATACTTTTCTGCTTTTACTCCACATACAACAAGAAGCAACTGGCCACCATTAACCACTCCTGTGTAGAATACGGATTTCAGACTGGTTCAAAACATTTAAATCAACAGTTAAGTTTAATAAAAACACTCACAGAACTAGACTATTTCCTTGCAAGACCAGTAATGTGCATGGAAGGAATCTAGCATACAGCATCAGCTGGGACAAGCGCTTACAAGAAGGGGAGAACGCAAAACTACTCTGCCTGAATTTGTAAGCTCGCTGTATCTGCCAACTAGTGGGATTTCAGATCTGAGAGAGGAAAACAAAACAAAACAAAACAAAGCCTAAGAGAACAGTCTTTTATTTCCATCGGCCAGTAAAAATATATTCACTGAGTCAAAAAGCAAAAATGAGGAGGTGTTGGGAATTGGCTTTTCTGTACATAATGATATACTACAGGCTTTGGGCAGCAGAAGCAAGAGCACAGTGTGTTTCCTCGGCTTTCACATTGGGAATGGCTGCTTCCAAACCACCCATCACCACAGAGAAAGCTTATTTTTTAAATTCAAATCAAAGGGAAATACTGAAGAACTCCAGAGCACAACCATGTGACATAATGCACTGCTCAAACAAACAAACAGAACAAACCACTGTAGCATGTGTGGAATTACATATTCATTTCTCAAGTAAAGCTTTAATGTTAAGTTTAAGCTCTAGCTTCTGTCTCATGGGAACTCAGGATATTCAGAATTATCTGAACTCGAAAGGCAATGATTCTGATGGCAGTTCCTCAGCCCATCCCCAGCACCTTATCTTTCAGAGTACACCAACTAAGGAGAAGACGCTTTTCTCTCTGCTCCACATTTGATTGTGGATTTTTTTTATTATTATTATTTTTTTTATTTTTAAAAAAGAAATCTTTGTGAGACACCATTCTATTCTCTGTACTGCCGAAGCGGCTTCTAGCTCTTCTGCACAAATTCTTTGAACTTAGAGAAATCAGAGCTTAAACTGGGTCAGAAGACACAAAAGATAGACTCTTAAATATTTCCTCTCCAACAGTTTATAATATAGCCAACAGGAAACAACACCTGAAGAACAGACAACTTTCAAAATTCAACGATAACTGTAAAGATCTGATAACTTTTTCTGGGGTATTTTTGTGCAAAAGAGAACTAGAAGAAAGCAAAAGAGAACTAGAAGAAGCATACTTAACACACTGCTGGGTCAGACATTTCCAGTCCTTTCTCACTAGGAATTAGGTGAGGCAAACAGGACGGCAGTTTGCAGAAAGAACTGACTCTGAAAAAGCTTTCATCAGCTGCACTAGGAAAAGCTGTTTGAATTTCAAAAAAAACATTTTTCCCCATCCCTGCAGCACCAGCTAACTCTCTAATCTCAAATCTTTAAAATAAAGCATTCAAGGAATAGAAGGACGAGCAGTTTGCAGGTAATCATATTTGGACTGTATGCCTAAGATCAGATTACTGAAGCATGAATTCACAAAGCTTTCAAATTAGATGGATGAAAAATCAGTTTGCATATTTTACATCGTAAATGTATATGAAATACTAAGGTGGCAAAGCTTATCTTATTACACAGTGGCAGTACTTTCTGCACGTGGAAAGTTCTGGTTACCTCGTTTGTAAAACTTCAAGCACAGAATGTTAGCGCTGCCACTGAGAGGTGGCAATTTGTCAGCAATGTCAATCTCTGAACGTATATCAATGTTAGTATCCTTTCCACAGTCATTAGAAGCCTAACAGGTGCCAAACACCTACAAGCCCTCTTGAAGTAATGTCATTAAACTATGTATGTAGATTGCTTGAGAATTATGGGTTTAGTCTGTTAAATACCAACTCATGTATTCATTCTTTGGCCTGCAAAAGATGAATAACAACAAATTTTGTTCAAAGTCTAGTTTTCATATTGGTTAATTATTCGTTATTCCTTTAGTTTTCATATTTGGTTAAGATTTTATAAATAAATAATGAAAAGGTACTATTATGCCAGAGAATGTTAGAAAAGAGACAAAAGCATGCTTCTCCCAATTCTGAAGAGATATTCAAGTTTTATAACACTATAAATGGAGTAGTATCATAAAGTTTGAGAATCCACTGCTGAGCACGAAAGATGAAAACTAGTAACTGTTCCAACAATCCCAAGTCTGGCAAGAAAACAAACAGGAAGGAAAAATTCTGTGGCTCAGCTGCTGACCTTTCTATACGTGAAAATAATTTATGAATTTTAATAAAGCAAAGATCCCCATTAACATGTTAGACTATCATCAATATTAACTAAATACATAAAACAATGCACTCATCCGAATAAACAAAATTCAGTCGTGTGCCATTTGATTATGATTCTATGATTAACATTCTCAGAAGACTGACCCAGTTCCAACTCAGAGGGAACAATGAATTCCTCTAAAAATCATTTTCCTTTTTTTATTTATAAAAACGTAGGCAAGGAAAAGGTAGTCAAGAATCTTAATAGGATATTTCATTTTTTAAATCCCATAAACTCAATGATGACTCTAAAGACTATTTTATTAGTAATATTGATCCTCTTTAGCCAGACTTCCATTTTAAAAATAGATTTAATTACTTCTCTTTTTACAAGACTTCTACATTGTCTCCTCTATCTGACGTAATAAAAGAAAAGGAACAGATTCAAAAATGTGTTTGGATACCAAGCTACTGTTGAAACTCCCAATACTCCAAAGAATTGGGTTCCTGCAGCTCCACTGAAGACAGAAGTACTTGCAAACTCATCTACAAAGTCCCTTCTCTTTGCTTGTCCCTAAAACTGTGGCATTATTCAGCTCCAAACAGCAAGCAAACACAATCCGGTCTCTGAAAGAAAAGTAAATCTTTACTACTTGCTCAGTTTAAGAAATCTTTGATATTAATGAGTATAATACTGAGACTTACTATACCATGAAGTTCCAAAGAGCAGGCCAAGAGGAGACCTTGTCAGAGAGCAACTCGGACAAAAGAATGCAGGGAGACCAACTGGAGATGCCAGACAAGGGGGGAATTAAAAGGATGGAGTGTTTTTTTTTGTTTGTTTTTTGTTTTTTTAAATATATATATTATTTTTAAATCTTATGTTGAGCACTAATTCTATCTTAGCATTCATCTTTTTCCTTGCAAATTGTAAATCAATTTACTACTTTTTCCAGTTTCAAATTTTGTAGATAAAACTATTTCTCCTCATTAACTTTTCCGACTAAGAGATATACAAAAATGAGGTGAAGTGGAAAGAGATGATAACTCATTATCCTCCTTTAACTTTTCTGTTCAATATGTTTTCATCCTACATTTATTTTGCAATTCAGTATGCTACCTATTACTACTTTTTTCATTTTGTCTGTTTTGTTCTTGTTATTGTTTTAATTTTAAAAAACTACTTAGATTATAAGGTATGAATAGGTGCTTTTGGTACTTTTCATTACCAATTTATTTTGTGCATGTACATAGCTGCTAGTATGATTTAAAACAAAAAATCTTCTTCAGCTTTACCTACTGGAGATACCCCACATAATAAACTCATTTTCTTGCCAACATATGTACATATTTTTGGTCATATTTTGGAGCCTTGTTTAAACTCCAGTGAATGACTACAGGTGAGATGCCCTCTGAGCCCCTGGTTCCCAAGCCAGTGTGCCATCAAATCTCCTTCATCCGCATTCCAGTTTATGTAACTAAATTCCATGAAGATAATACAGCAGCTGTCTGATTAATTCATTTTCATAACATTTCCCACTGTAGTATACCACTCCTGCTTTATTTCACCATCTGAATATTTCAGTTTTACATATTTTGCTTCCCCACTGAGATGCTTCTGTAATTTCCCCCGTCTTCCCATATTTTTTTTTTGCCGTATACTGCTTTCATGTTTCCTACTGCTTCACCAGATTTAAGTCTTCTGAGTCATTTCGGTCCCCGCTGCACGTGTTCCACTCCTGTACCGTTAGATGCTCCCCATACGCCTCATTTCTTCAGGCCAGAAGATTACAGATGTACCGACCTCTGAGGTAAGTGGTGGTTCTCAGCAGGGGAAAAGCCAATGGACCAGGTAACTAAGATCACCCGAGTACTGTGGGGCAGAAGGCCGGAGGAATTGCCTGAGTACTGTGGGGAGTAGGCCACTCAAGAAAATGGCCAGCAGTGTAACCATTTTCTCATTACACACCTCAGTTTTCACATAACTTCTTACAATTCACATCGGTAGATACGTTCAGTGTAAAACACTCTGTTTACTGCAGGGACGTAAGCCCATGCAGGCCTGCCACTGGCCATAGCTAAGTGCAGTGAGTACGACCAGGAACAAAATCATAAAAACCGGCTACCAAATAAACAGGAGCCATAACAACGCAGCTCTGAAGAGGAAGCTGGTGACAGCTCCCTGTGCTGCAATTCGCTTTCAAAGTCACAAAAACCCTTTTGAACTTCTTGTATTCCCCTGACTAATGCCATCATTATTTCAACACTGGCTGTTCAGAGTGAAACAGGTGCTATCTTGTCAAACGAGACTCTCCTGCTTTCATCATCCCGGAGTTATTCATTGTGTATTGTTACCGCTGACAAGGTTTTGGGTTGCCTGGATACCAGGTCATGCTGATATAACTGCTAGTGATCTCTGCATAACCAAACTTTTGGGTGAGAAGTAAGCGAGGGGAGGAACGGTGTGGAAAAGAGTCGCTTTATTCCCATCTGTCGGCCTCCCCGCCAAAGAAGTTCCACAAGCTTCTCTCAGAGGGATGCGGAGTAAGGAGCGGTGGAACGCTTCCAGCACCTGATTAAAATGATTCACTCTATAATAAGCTAACATTTCTCCTTTCATTTCTAAAAGCTTTTCTTCCTCACTACTTACAACAGTCTGCCAGATTCCTAAATAGAAGGGAAAGATTAATCTGTGCTAAATTACCTGATGTGGTTTTAAAATTATCCTGACAGAAAAGTAGAACAAAGTTTGCCTGAGGAAGCAAAGACTGGAGTACCCACCTCCTGCTCCAAGGCAGCATTCATGTACGAACACCACGAGCTGCCAGCCCCATCCAATCCAGAGAAATGCTTCCAGCTACCTCACATAGGTGGTTAGATTCGGTTGAATCAGATTTTTATCCTGAATTTTCTTTGTAGCTCTCAGGACAGATGGTTTTCCGAAATAAATGTTTTTCAGCCACCTGCCTCCCTAAACTTTCCCAGGAACTTTTCCTGTAAACATGGTATGTGTACAAAGACTGTTATAGAAGAGGTTTAATTTTATGTAAACCATTCTCTGTCAGAGCAATAATTAAGGTTTTACTTATAAAGCATTGTTTTCCATTCTGATGCTGGAGACTCTTACTGTCATTGACCTGGGACAGGAATTTTTTAACAATAGTAGACAGAAAAAAGCCTGACCTCACCTGGTGTCTACAATGTGCTGATAATGACAGAATTAAACTCTGCAAAATTCTGCAATTTCTTGCAGACATCTGTGATTGAACTCTCTAAGACAACAGTTTTGTTGTTTTTATAAATGGTTCTGACTTTCAAGAAGCAAAGTGTAAATCTCCAAACTTCTGAGGACATATACACCAGAGAAATCCATCTAAGTCAATGGCACTCACTCTCATGTAGCCAGATAAAAAGGTTTCTCTTAAGTAATACACTTTGGCAGCTTGCTCAGGCATATCAATTGAAATGCTCAAGTTCCTTGAAATGCTACTCGAGCCTTTAATGTTTTAAGCTAATTTTATATGGGAGACATCATTTATCATACACAGCTTAGAACAAGGTAGAATTAGAAAAACTAACAAGTTTTTGTTGGCTGATGCCCTGCTAATTCTGGGCAGGTGAGTTTTGAAGAAGTCATGAAAACCACCTGCTCTCAAATAGAGAAAAATATGCCTGGCCATGCTTTTATAGTTAATCTACTCTGTTAATTAAAAACAATCTTCTCAGTGCCTCCAAGAAAGTCATTAGAACAGCAATTGAAAAATACAGATAAACACTCTTGACCACATCTGGTGAAAAGAAAGATGCAGAATGGGTGAGGTAGCATGCAAGAATTAAGAAAGCACACTTGAACTTCCAACCAAGCAAACAAAATGTTTTTTTAGTCCTGGATATCAAAAGAAAATTGGTTTTACAACATATATAAAAAGGAAGAGTGTAGGACCAGGGGAGGGAGAAAGAAATTCACTAATATGAAGAAGTTGCAAGAGACTTCAGTGGATTGTTTTACTAATCTAAAACCATATTGAATGTATAATTGTTTACAAGGGAATACCTATTTTTCTCTCTTCAAAACATTTCATCAGTTTCATTCAAAAGGAAATGTCAAAATATAAAAGTTTGTGTCAGAATTCATGTGCATAACAGAATACGTCAGGAGTCCTGTGGAAAGAGTTCAATTGACTTCCTCCTCCTAGGGCTGCCATACAGCTGGAAAACTAAAACCCTGAAGTAGGGAAAACGGTGAAGCAGCTTTAAAGTGGAGCATCACATGTTTTCAGAACTGGGAAGAACTGAGAAGGAAGAATGTTTAAGAAAATGTACATATCAATTGACTTGTTGCCCAAAGTCTGTAAGAATTTTTGAACGTGGACCTGTGACTTAAGTACAGCCATAAGATTCCCTGAGACTCTGACGAGCAATACTAATAGGCATGCAACTTGCAACACTTTTTAACATGTATTTTTAATTTAATCCATTAGAGCCACAAAGGAATAATGTATTAAAGTGATAAGTCTGTACATTCAGTAAATAAATATCAAAGTGAAAGTCATGAAAGCTTTAGGAAAAAAATATACCAGTCAGAAAAGAAAAAAAAATTAAAACCCTTGAAGGAATACATCACAGAAAAAATAAATTGATCTACTAAATTAATTAAGTAAATTGATTGGAAAAATTTACTACCCTATGCAAGTATAGAATAAGTCTCATGGGAGGGAAGTTACCAGAGTCAATCTGAGCCTTTCAACCATGAGGAACTTGTAAAGCACCTCATAAACTCTTTCAATACCACTGTTGAAGAAACATAAAAACTTCTTACACACTAAGTGCTAAATACTTCAAACAATAACCTGCAATGTAACTTCCTGTATTGCTTTTTGCTCAGTGTCCCTAGCTTGTCCATTTTTATTAAAAACAAAATAAAATATATAATTATTTCAGTGCACTTTTAATTATGCTCACAGTATGTGAAAAATCCTATATAGAAAGCATCCATTTATTTGCCTTCTTTTAGTTGACTTTTTGAGTATTTATTCAATAGAAAAACATAAGATTTCCATTTCATAAATTCACCAGTTTTGAGAAGCAAGCACCTTCCTAAATTTTCTATGCTGACCTTTCAAAGAGCCACCCATGAATAATGACCCATTTCTCTTAATCACAGAGCTGTGCCCATGAATCACAGAACCAGCTATTTCAAGAGCAGCCACGAGAGACCATCTGGACAAGTCCTCCAGTGTAAGGCAGGACAGCAATACCTCAATTATTCCAAAGAGAAATTTGTCTTATCACACTTACAAAAATTATCTATAAAGGATATGTCAAAAGCTCTTCTCACAGGGACGTATCAGTACCTATTTATTCTTACAGTTAAAAACAAAACAAAACAAAAAACAGCTAGCTTAAATCTTCCTTAAAATAAATTAAATGGATTTTTTCTTGTTCTACCTCCTTTCCCCACAAGCTACACAGAAAAACTGATCATCGTCCACTTAATAATCCAATATACACTAGAAAATGTTATCATGTTCCTTCCTAATCTTCTGGAACTAAACAAATCCCATTTCTCCATCTTGTCATCATTTGCCAGTTCTTCTGGGAGAACTGCTTACCCCCAGCCTCGCATCTCTGAGGAGACTTGATCTTCTTCCAGTTAACCCGGCAACAGACACAATGAAAGAATTTCCAAGTTTATAAAACACTGGTTGTGATCATGAAAAGCACTTCAATGCTTCTAACAGATATGCTAATTAACAGAGATAACCAGCCTTAATCACACTAATTACACTACAGATTAAAGGTATTTGGACTTTGACACAGATTCTTCCATGTATCTATAATACATTATGGTGACCTTAAGCAGCAACCTGGAATAAATATATTAGGATGTTTCTTCAAATAATGTTTAACATAATTTAACCATAAAATTTAAAAGACAAGAACTAAAGAAGCAGCAATCATAGTTTTTATGATTTCTGCTCTTGTTCAGTACTGGGGGGAAAGAAAACCCTGTCAGCTCTGGTGAAGATCAAGATATTTCTCATACTCCCTGACTGGAATTTCAGTTCCTTGTTATTGATTCACTGAATGTGCATGTCAGGCCTGTGTAACGGCTCAAAGACACGGGGGAGCTGGAGGCAATGCTACGAATACGTAACCTGTTGTACCTGGGGCACCGCGGCTCAACTGCGGGCATCACCTGCCACTGTGGCATCCATGGATTGTGCAGCTTCAGTATGACAGCAGCAAGAGCATTTTACAGACAGATGGAAGCCCTGTATCCTGGCAGAGAGGGTTCAGTTCAATTAATACAGCACAATCACTGTCCCAAAGCCATTCTGTTGCTTTCATTACTAGGAGGCTTCCAGAGTATACAAAGGAACAGCGTCAACAAAAGCAGACTAACACCTTAATATAGACAATTTTTGTTCATTTGCCAGCTATGTAGCCCTCTTCTCATAGCTCTCACTGTTCACCTACAGGTTTTTCACTTCCTTCACAGAATATCTGGCAACTCTCAAACTGCCCTGCATATGTTTTTTCTAGGATGGCTGGCCCAAAAAGGTGATTCTTAATTTTAGAGTGCATGAAATCACCTTCTGTGCTGTCAGAGGTATTTTATTTATCAGCTTTCTTGCAAAAATCTCACTACTCCTTTTAGATTGCAACCTCTTTGCTGTCCCTATTTCTGATCCTCAGTGGCATCCCTCTTTTCAACCTTCTCTACCAGAGCTTTACACGAGACCATCTGATTAAGGTCTGAGGTGTGGAATGATGACACTATGACCTATAAAATATTCTCTACCCATTGTTTTTTTTTTTTTTTCTTTCCGTGTTAAATTTTCTTTTCTCATTTCAACAATAATAAATCCCATGACAGGATCACAGTCTCATCGTTGCCGAAAGGTTGCCACAGTAAAGAAGAATAGGAACATAAAAATGTTAAATGTCTGTAGAAGCTGGAACGAAAACAATGTAGTAATTTTATTTTAATTGGTATCCACACATTGTCTTATAAGGTCAATTCAAAATGTATATATTTAAACTAATTAACCAACTTACTTGTAAACATTGTATTTGTTCTGTTTTTGAGTTCAGAGATTAAGAACTGGAAATAATAAGGCAGCTACAGCTTCTCTGTACTACACAAATTAATACAGATACGCACAAATGAACTACAGGAGAAAGGAATGGTGCAGGAATCTTTTCTATATATTGCAGTTATAATATTACATCAGTTCAGACTTCCTTTATACATCTGAGAGGCCTTAAAAAGTTCAAATCAGTCATTCGGAGCCCTATTCTAGGATAGACATGTTTTCCAGAAACATGTTACTTGTTTAGGCACAACTCAGCAGTTATATGTAACACGCTGTAAATTGTACCCACTCAGATTTACTTCAATTCCTTTAGTCTACCTCACCCTGTTCCTTGTGAGGTATGCAAGGATATATAACTGTTGTAATGCAGGACATGCACATGTGAAGAGGCAAATTAAATGCCTGATTAAATAAGTTAGTTCCTTCACTGTTTGTTCTCCTCCTCTTCTTTCATCAGCTTCTTAACTGCTTGCTTGTTCGAGCCAGCTTGGTAACAGAATACATCTTCACAGCTTTAATAGGAGCTAATACCTCTACAAACAGATACAGACACGTGGATTTAGATCTCCTAATCTATTTTAGATTGACTTCCTCCTGAGGTGTGATTAATTTGCCTCTAAACAGGCATCTAACACCATGAGAGGTGACTTGGGACACGACACTCCACAGGCAGAGCACACAAGGCACAAGACATACCGGAGATGCGTGTCCTTCTGGAGCTGCACCTGGAGGCAGGCGGGACAGCACCATCTGTCTGAAATGGCACCAGGCTCTACCTTCAGGCAACTGACTCGTGACGTGAGTCACTGCCAACACTCATAAAACCAGAGAGGTTGGAGATAAATGGCAAGATACAAACTACTGAATTGATATCAGCTTAGATAATATTCTTCTCGGCATCAGATATGTTCACACAAGCTCCCTCAACTGTCAGTGCAGCAAGTTTCAGTCTAACAGAGTGAAAAATGAATTCCACTAGTTGAAGACAACGTAGTTCCTCTGCCATCATTTCTAAATTTTATTATTTATTTTACCTTTTCTAGTAATTACCTGCTACATATGCCTCATAGGTCTTGACAAGAAGAAGCAGGATTAACCCAAATCCTACTTCCACGTAAACATTCCTTTAACAGGCAGGTGTATTTGTGAAGTCTGTCTCAAAACATCAATTAAATTGTTTCGCTAGGTCAGAAAGTGTTTCTATGCTATCCTCTCACTTGTTTAGAAAGGCCTCTGGCTTGAACATCCTTGTGAGCTAAGTAATCTGTTCAGAGTTACTTTCTAACAAAACTAAGAACTTACTCTTATTTTTATTTCCTGATGGTGATAGGATCTCAAGACAGGAATTGAGTTAGAGGATGTTGAAACACACACAAGTAACCTGAAGTTAAACTGCAGCTGCACAGCTACAGGCAGCAATTAGAGGGTGCAAAACCACCACATGCTAGAGACACTCCTGTATTCACTGGGTGCACTTGGTGTGTACCTGGGAGAGCGATGGCCTCACCTGGACTTGGCTGAAGTGGCTGAACACTCTTCTCCCCTGCCTTGCAGGCAGAGGTTATTAAACCACAGATCAGCTATCTACTTGCTACCATGTCAGTTCAAGCTTATTAGCTCAAGTCTTCCCCTGTGGTTTAAACCGGGATGGCAGAGCACGCCGAAGCACTTGGGGAGTGTTCATATTACCAGCTCTACCCCAGGATGAGTCAATATCTGACAGGAGACACTGATACCAAGGCATTACAACTTCTTAAATCACACCAACCTATCAAAAGTGAACGTAAGTCTAAATCCTAATATATATTATATTTGTATTTTTAAGTAGTCAGTGTTTGGTTTCTTCAGTTTAATGGGAATCTGAACAGGAAGGCAAAAGCATCTGTGTTCCTCTCAGAATTCATGTTTACCTGGAAAAGCTAACCCAAATAAAGCTCAATGGGAACTTTAGCGTAACAACTATTTCATAAAAGTAACCCACAAGAAAACTCCTATTTTAAGAGAGAACTATTCAAACTAACTGCTCCTTCTGTATTCAGATGCAAGATTTTGGAGGGTGGGAAACAGTAAAAACAGTAAAATTCCTGTGATGCTTTAGTGGACTGAACACTAGTCAATGGCTGCAGTCAATTTAGCTCTTGCTGATCAAATTACTGGTGACTCAATGTAACTACTATAATATACTGACCTTTTTCTTGATACAAAGTTTCATGTACAGAACATATTTTTCCATTATCTGACATCATTACTAATGACCTGCACTATTATCCTTTAGTAAGCTGAAGCTTTCTAAGAAAGCTTTTTTTTTTTTTTAAAAAAATATATATATATATATAATTAAAATGATTAATAAAGGGTTCTACATAGTTAACTGCTAAGCCTCCTGGTTTTGGCTGGGATAGAGTTAATTTTCTTTAGAGTAGATTGTATAGTGCTGTTTTAGATTTGTGATGAGAACTATCACAAAAATCTGCTTAAATTGATAGATCTGATAACAGTTAAATTAACCAATGAAAGAAATATTTACAAAACATAAGAAAGTTTCTATGTTGTTGTTTTTTTTTTCCCCATTAACAAAAGCATACAAGTTCTACTCCAAGCTTACCAGTAGTATCTTCTGAAGAATATATCTACTGAAGTGCTTCAAAAGAAAGGCAATTCGCATATTTCTGAACACAGCATGCAAACCATTAACTTCTGTCAAGTCACATTATTTGCCACTGTAAGCTGGCAATATTAAGCATGCATAAGACATGGATTAAAGACATAAATAAAAAACTGATAGTTTACTACTGTGATTTTGGAGTCCTGTTTAACACAAGCTTCTTTTCTGAGCCAGCTTTCTCTTCTCATGTTAAAAGATACCTCAAACATGTATAGTCCTCGAGACATGAGAACTATCCAAAGATACCCTATGTCATACTCATCTGTTCTCCTGTTAATTGTTATAATAACTTGAGAAGTGTTACTTGGTATAGGTTAGCAACACAGTACCCAAACTACACACCTCATCATTCTCCACTTCATTCTCCTCTCAATGCACTTCTGGCCTCTCTCCTCAACCTGCCAACAACCCCGCCAAGCCCACTCCTCCTCCTAAGCATATGTAATAAATACCTAGAAAAACTTCTTAGTGCTAATATTTTATCCTGACAATCTTTTATTTAGCTCAGCTAAAGATACGGTGTTGAGGTGATATTTATAATCTTGTGAATTCTATCATCTTATTGTTGGAGATGACAGTTTGACTGCAATAAGTGAAATTTATCTACATAAAGCTCTTTGTGAAGATGCATATGAAGGTGAATCTCAGTTACAAAGTAAATTAAAACATACTACATTTGAACAGAACAGAATCGTGACTGAACATGTCAAAGTATGCAAAGGAAAAAGCAAATCTGTCATCATGATAACTGCAAGCTTCAAAACGGGCTTCTTTTCTTTCTATTACGACATTACTTTAACCATCAGAAAATGACTATGAGGAAAGAAATACTCCAAATAGTAAATACTCTGAGGAGCTGATAAAATTTAAACCAAGCAGATCATGTCGCATTGTCCTCTAAAATTACAGAAAGTGGTTGACTGCATTACTCATGGTTCCTGCATGCCTGTTGTTGTAAGTCCCCTACGTAAATGTTTCTAAAATGAAGTGGGGTTACTCTGTTTATCCTAAACCATCTCCAGTTACACTGATCTCCAAAACCCACATTTATACCACCATCCTAAGCCTGCCATATTTACAATTGCAATGGGATGGATCACAAATCTCTCAGTATATGGACAGATGATTAAAAGTAACAAATTACCAAGGCTTAGAAAATCTCTACTAATCAGCTGAGCCATCACAGCTGACTGTGTATAGTCAAGAATTTACATTAAAAAGGCTGAAAAAAAGTGGAGACTATTTTAAAAAATAAATAAATTATCAGCACCAGAAATTAATCCTGGAGCTTCTTGCTGCACTTTTCAATATTTTCCATTTCTTTAAGTCTTTTTAGCAACATCATCTTTCATTCTAATTCCAGGCTTTTCTTCTTAAATGCCTTGCAAACAGGTTTTCATCTGTTTTATCTGGATGAGAAATACATCTCTCATCTCTCTTAGGCAGTTGCTCACTTTACATTCTTTATTCCTGTAACCCTCTCCTTCAAGGACTTTTCTGTTTTAGAAAAAAACTGACTGACAATTAATTTAGTGCATTTATCACAATGATTTAAGTAGTTAGATGAAAATTCTTCCTAATTCAGACAGTTTTGTCATGTAGAGAAGGTGTAGAAATCCTCTACACACAATATTAATGTTAAAATAATGTGAATCTATCCCAAAACTTTCATCTCCTCATCACCAGACAGTTTAACTACTAACATTTCCAAAGGCTACTTGAATAAATTAAAGCTAAATTTTATGATACATTTCTAAGAACAAATCTCATACTTTCTGCTACTGTAAAACAACACGTAATTCGATTTACTGTGTTCCCCATTTAGTGATTCCAATTATACATTAGATCTGTACACACAAACAAACAGCAGTCAGATAAAATCAATGCAGCAACAAGATTCCCTTTTAAATGAAAAGTATCTCAACTCTCTTTTGCCAAGCAAACAATCATTGAGTGGTACTTTTTCTCAGTGTCTATTTATGATGCGAGCCAAAATGAAAAAATCAATGCCCTTCAACAGAGGGAAGCATCAGTGTCTCTTTGTAACCACAGTAAATGACCCATTCTTGTTCCTTATCACAGCCATGCCACCTTTGTAAAGCTTAAAAAACACATTCCCAGGAATGTCAGTCAGAAGAGGAAACCTCTCTAATGATCCTTCACTAGCAAAGAGGTTGTAGAGCTTTCAACAAACTCTTATGTACTGCTCACAGACCGAGAAAATCTCCTAAGGTATCACTTGGTCCATTTTATCAGAAAGGACAAAGAAAATTATATTAGCATTAAAAAAACACTGATACCACCAAATTCATATGAAAAGTTACCTCTGTGCTGTTTTTTCAATCCGTGTTTTCTTTGAACTTGATCATCTAATCAATCTTTTCTATATATATACATATATATATATGTATATAAAACGAGCTTTCATAGATCATTTGAAAGCACTCACAAGAGATTTTGAAAAGGGCAGAAAATAAAGTTAAGCATATTTCATTCTATAAAAATTTGCCCAAAAACCTTGCATTTGGGGCTTAGCTGAAGCTACAAAACAAACAACATCTGATAATAATTTCTTGTTGTGTACCTTGCTGAGGTTCAATGAATGGCATAAACTAATCCAGTTATCTCTGAACTCATGAACTACTTCAGAAGCGTGAGTGTTACTAAGATTAAAAATAGAACCATTACGTATAACTTTCAGCAACAGCACAGTGTAAAACATTGAATGGTTAACTTGCTCTAGTATAAGGAACCAAATAAGGGGTGGCACTCAAGCTATGAGACCATCTTCAGGCTTAGGAAAAAAACAGAAGATATTTTCTCTTAGCTCTAAGAGCAGCTTACAGCTGAAATGTCTTTTCTAATCTTATTGTTTACATATAATCTGCATTTAATATCTTATTTGTTTTTATTTTGCAGCTACCATACTCCTGCAGGACCCTATTTGTCTCCAGATGTTGATCAATACTAATTCTTTTTACTAAACGTCTTCTAGATCTAAACCCTTTTTCATACTGGGGCTTGGTAATCACAACCTTTTGTACTTTGCCATTAGTGTAAGCCAAGGCCTCCCAGGAACCGAAAGTGATGGCAGTCAATTGAAGTCAGGTGTCATGCATACAGGTGCCATGCAAATTTTTTAAAAATAATTTTGCAAATGTACTTTATTCTAGCATTATAACTGGCAAGTAAAATGGGAAATTTATAGATTCCCCTCTCTTTCTTAATGTTGTGTAAGTACATTTTAGAGCAGACTCAATTTAATGTTATATGAAATTGGTTTTTGACTGCTGTAATTTCAGATACTTAATTGCAATTCCAAACTCTGTTTTTAAAGAAACTGTAATTCAATAGTCACATGGTCCAAAAGCTTTCCTCCTGAGGAAAACAACAAATATACCACTGCTTTGAAATGTTTACTTAATAAACATCTCCACTGTTCTCCAGAGAAGACTGGGCACAGAAATATTAGAAGTATTCGATAATTTCCTCATAGGAGAAGCGGCATTTTGTTTAGCTTTCTGTTGTCATCTGCTCTTCAATGACTGAGGAAGGGAGTTCCAAAAAGTCCACAGCCCTACAACTGACATCCAAACAGCCAGGAAACTGCTGGAGTTTCTCCAACTCTTGAACCAAGGAAGAAGCTGATGAACTGTGTTTTAACCCAAGAAAACATCCCATGCTAAATATGGCTACGCAGTGCCTTTGTTTTGATGATTCACAAGGTGCTGCTCTGGATGCAGAGTTAATCCCCACCTGAGTGGAGGGTCACTGTAACACATTAATCCTTAATCAGCTCAACTCGGTGATGATAGGGCAGATTGAGAAAATGCTGCAGCTGGTGTATAGTAGAGTAAGAGTTCAAGAAATTTCTCCCACTCCTATTAGTAAAGGCTTAGAATTCTTGCCAACACAGTAAATTCACCAAGATTAAAAGGCATTTCTTTATCAGAAAAAGCCTTGGTATATATGCAATTGTGTCATAAATATCTGCATAGGGAGCGTAGAAACCTAAACTCTGAACCTCAGTTGTTTTTTAGTGATTAAAGGACAAATTATTTCTGGGTACAAGTATAAGCATTCCATTTTTACTAACACATAACCGTATCTGTTAGGAGATTCGGTCCACATAACACCCAGGAAACCTTTTCTAACTCAGCCCTTTGTGAAACAGCCAAGCAGAAAAGATGAAAGAAATAGAAGAAACGCATATTGCCCTCTTGCTGAAGAAAGTTTAGAGAGTCAGATGAATACCCTGAAATATCATTCAAAAAGTTTTGACTTTTTTTTTATTATTATTCCAGAACTCCTGGACTCCAACACTCTTCCACTATCAGGAAAAGTGCTAACGCTTGATCATTAAAGACAAGATTTTTTATTCCCCTTACCCCCCCCCCCCTTTTTTTTTTTGAAAGATCCTTTGGTTTTCAACCAAATGTGATCCTGTATTTACCTTGTCTAATACCTCCAGACGTTTGAATCAGTCCTTTAACTTTCCATCAAATTCAGTATAATCTGTGAATGTTGTTTAACATAATATTTAGTCTCTTTCCTAAACAATTTCTACAAATATTAAACAGTAGAGACATTTTCATAAATCTGTGTGGTCATACTGAAATGGTTTGCTGTCTAGATTTTGATTTTTTAAGTCTAATTTTTTAAAGAAGAGAATGTTAATGTGCTACTCTCTTACTTTTTAAGTACACAAGGTACATAAAATCCTTTTCTGTTCACAAATTTGTAGTTTTTACCACATTTAAATTACATCTATGATTACATAACGGTGAATCAATTTTAATAATAGTTAACACCAACAAAAATAGTGAACTTACAGAGGCAGCCAGTATCAGCAGGTTCAAAACAGAATTAGACAAATGCATGGACAGAAAGTTTATAACCAGATACTGGAAGAACTGGGCAGGAATAAACAATCAGCATCGCTAATCCAAAAATCATGGTTGCCGGAAGAGAGCAAGGGAGAAAGCTATATGGCTGTATGCTCTCACTTTGCTAGCGGCAATGCAGAATACAGGACTTGATGGACCATTAGTCTGAGCCAACAGGGCATTTCTTACGTTCTAATGGAATACCTGATTTATCTTTTCTAAAAGCCAATTAGACACCATACAAAACAGATATTATCATCAAGATAGGACAACCTGTAAATGGAGTATTCAGAACGAGTAGTGTTTAGAGAAATGCAACTTCAGTTAAGTGAATGCTGACTGTATGTGCTGTTATTTTGGATTAGACAGAGCAGTAAGAGCGTGTTATAAATTAGTGTTCAAGGGATGTTGATCATTTTAAAATCAGAACAAAGTAAAATGACTGGGTTTCCGTATATCATTTTATGTATATTTTTCTATAAAGTTTTTCCATGATGCATGATTCAAGGTGATTTCCAAGATTTTATTCCCACAATCTGGACTTCAAGGAGAATTACAATGGACATGCAGAAGTGGAAAACTTGTTCCTTTCTAGCTTGTAGGGCTGCAATGCAGCAAACACAAACAATGTTGGGAATTTCATGAGGAGATTAAATGTATGTCACCCTACCTCAGGTACCATTTTACAGAACTGTCTGAAATATACCCCAAAGTTACCAACATTCAGAAGAGCAGAGTAAGATCTTTGAAATAAAGTGCTGAATTTATGTAATTTCTGTGATTGTGCAAATACAGCTTCATCAAGGGCCAGATTAAAGCACAAAGCACTAGAAGCCTTTAAATAGCAACTCAAATGCTGGAGTGGAATAACGCAATTTGAATTCCATGATATGAATCTAATCTAGCAAATTTCTGAAAATCCCACAAGGTAAAATTCTGATTTACACAGTAAATAATGAAACCCTACAATCTTTGCACTGCAAGTGAGAGGAAAAAAGGGAAAGAAAGGCAAAATGAGTCAAGGCAGAAAAATTATCATCAGTATTAGAAATTCCTTCATTTTTCCACCGTTCAGGGCTTTGCTTTTCGAATCTGTATCCCTTCACTGAATTTGGTTTAAAGGACAGTATTTTTTCACCTTTGTCTTAGCTACGTTTGTACACCTAAGAATTTATATGGGAATTCACCTGAGAAATGTTATCCTTTACACATCTTATTGCTACTTATGCTATTTTTTCCTTCTTATTTTAAAATGCAAAACATCAGGTTAATCTATAAAATGGATATTCTAGAATTAATGTCGCATTTCCCAATTCAGCAACTTTTTCTTAAGTTTCATTTATCTCTGTGCCTGTGGAAAAAAGAAAATATGTAAAGGGTTTATTTAATTTTTTTTTTTAAATAGACTCAAATCATAGACAACTGCATCATTCTAACAGAAAAAAAATAGTTACTGAAGTATTTAATTCCACGGAGAGGGTCAGAGAATGCAAACAAGAAACATGTTTCAAAATGGTACTAAGGTGAAACACTTCAGATGCTTTCAAATATCTACTTCCTTATTTTTGTTTCAACAGTATTAATAATGGTAGAAGCAATGAATCTGAGTACTAAAGTTTTTCAAATGTTATTGTCTAACTGGTCAGAAGAAAATCTACATAGTAAGCTGCTAAAAATGAATGGGGTTACTATTTTCTCTCTTAGCACCCATCATCTTAGAGCTGCATCACCAGAGACTGTGGGGAGAGGAGGAAGAATTCACCCTGTACAGCCCTGGTCCAAAGAAAAAAAATAAGTGCACGCCAACATCAGGCAACATGGTCAGAAAAAGGAGAGAAATTACTGTAGTACTTCCACGTATCTCCAGACTCAATACCTTTTTTTTTTTTTTTAGCTTAACTTGCATACATAGAAACAAAGCTCATACTGAAACAAATATGTAAATGACAATCTAAAGAAAAATGTGATGAATTTTCATTTTTGTTGTTGTTACAGTTCTAAATTCAGTTCATAGAATCATAGAATCATAGAATATCCTGAGTTGGAAGGGACCCTTAAGGATCATCAAGTCCAACTCTCAGTTACTTTGCCCAAGACTGAAAACCTCTAATGCCACTGACATTTTTTATTTTAAATACTGGAAATATACTGGCAGGCATATAAGCCTACAGGTTTTACTCATCTTTGAAAGATTTGTTAAAAATTAATATTAGCAGATAGGAACCAATTGGTTGGTTCCTTTAACATGGAATAAATTCACACATAAGCCTTCTATTTAGTCCACACTACCATATGGATGATACCTATCTATCTAATTTCATGGTATTTGTTCTGCCTATTCCTAATAAGCATTTTTAGTTTGTACCTAATAGAGTCATACCTGACTTAGTTTAAATTTGCTCCTGCTACATTTTAAAAGCTTTTGGCTTGTCCAATACTTTGAAATGAGGTCAGCTATTAGTTAAGACTGAAATCTCTCCTTCATCAGAGCCACCCGTTTGCGATTTGCACAGAGGAAACATCTTTTCACGTAAGTCAGTGGCACATCAGTGAAGACTAACAGCTTGTGATTCAGTCCATTTTTACTGAACGGTAGAAATTGAGCAAAGTAGGTCAGCATCATCGCCCCATAAGGTTTATCAGTAAGTTTCCTAAGTGAAAGCTCAAACGCTAGATCAAAGCCTCACCTAGACTGACACACTCAAGGATCCCTCTAGGATGTGCTTCCTTATGAAAAACTCTTGTTAGGTTCCATGGGAGCTTAAAGCCCGCACAAATGAAACGCTACCATTTCCTTGTTGTACTTTACAGCTCCTTGAAAAACGCTGTTATTCTCTCCAAAGACTGTAATTGAAAGTTATAAGTTATAAAAACTGATTTATTCTTGCTGAAGGACTATTTAAAATGATCTGAACTAACTGAAATTTAAAGTTTAAAAACCACATCAATAGTTCTATCCTCAACATTTATTTAAAAGAGGTTTAGAACAGAGCAGTATGATATAATTTAAAAGTGAATTCAACAGTTGTTTTTGCTCCCTCAGAGAGCAGTTACTGCCTGTCATATAATTAAGTGAATATGCCACTGACAGAATACACAAAGCAGCAGGGAGTACAGGAAAATACAGAAGCTTCTTGTATATCTGTGAGCCTTTCGGCTCACCACAGTGAGAAAAACCTGTCTAATATATTAAAAAGAGCGAATTAAGAGACATGATCAGAAACACAAGAAATTGCAAAAGAGAAGTTCTATCATTATATTTCATACTGGGTGTGCATCAGTCCAGATGATGCTCGATGAATTTTATGACATATTACAAAACATGCTGTACATTTTATCTCACATAAACACTTCATCTTGCATAAATTTAAAATTGATAAAAGTCAGCTAAAATAATAATGCACCTTGAAGAGCTATGTTGAAAGAAAGAATTTCACACAGCTTCCATCCACACTGAACACTGCAGTATCAAGGGTTTATCTACTCTATTTGAATCAGCCTAATAAGTATATACAAGTGTAGGCACCTTTGAATTTTTTTTTTTTTTTTTGTCTTCAATTATGGGACCCTCTACAATAAAGAAAAGGAAACAGAAGGTTCTTCCTCTTCTCTAGACAAGAACACAGTGAACAGAAGCTTTGGACTAGTGAATTTTGCTTCTCAAACAAATATATATATAAGTTATCATTATAAACATCCAGATTCCTCAACACGAGACGAGATGTTTAATGTTACAACTACAAAGCTAGAAGACTTCCCCATGAGATATAAAACTGGCATTAACATGCCATATTTTAGACAGCAGTCAGTAACTCTTCCAGGAATATTTATTAGACTGTCTCATCTCTAGTCACTACTCCAGTGACACGGTATTCTCTTCTTAACATCACCAGCAGATACCATTGTGTGTTCAGAATAAAACTGCAAATATGATAGACAGAAACAGGCTAGTCAAAAATATTTCCATATGTAATTATTTGGAAAACAAATTACAACATTTTTCTTATAAAAAAGAGACCTTTTCACAAACATAGGTATTGTTTCACTAAGTTTCAGAAGACATTCAATGTGCTCATAATATCGTTCAATGTCTTTACTCTTTCCTTCATATTGTCTTTGTATTATAAATAAGAGGTTTTATACGTATCTTCCACAAGTGTCTAATTTACTTGCACTCAAAGAGAGATTAAAAAAAAAAAATCTTAACATGATTTAAGAAATGTGAGCAAGGTAGGAGAATGTTTTGTTTTAAATCTAGGTTTTACCTACTGATGAAGTCACAAGAAAATCTGAGAGTCAAAAATGGTTGAGGTCACCTAACCATTAGATTAGAATAATAGCACTGCTCCTTTGGAATTTCTTACTCCCTTTCTGCCTGTTTCACTTATTTAATATCTTAAATCGAGTACAAGTTTCTCATTATCTTCCTATAGTGGAGGACCGTAAATGAATGGAGGACCCTCAATGGAAGTGCTGGGGCTGCTGGCAGCCCCAGGACCGCTGGCTACGACAAGGAAATGGCTGTGGCCACATGCATCTGGGGGAGCCACAGAGGAGACCGACACAGGTGAGCTCCAGTCACAGTTTTTCTCATTGTCTTCCACTGCAGAGGAAATTCAGTAAGAATTACTTCTATTATGATTCCACTACGGTATCATTTATTCCCATACTCTGTAAATAAACTTCATGCTTTTTGTTTATATTTTTTAATCTCTTGTTGAAACTTCTGAAAAAAAGATTCATGAGAAATGCCTCCATAAGCTTAGACTGAAATTGCAGAAGTTAAAGATGAAACTCCAGCATAAAAGTTAGCATGTGAGCCAAGATAATAATAGACTAGCTGCTTTTCAAGAACAGAAGCAACCCTTCATAGTCTTGCCAGGGAAGATGAGCACAGTCACAGAATGCTAAACTCAAACACCAATCTCCAAAGCCATCGATACTCTCAGCATGTGGCCGCGTCCCACTGCTGCAGTATCTGGAAACAAGAATATATTTTGAATAAACATATGGTTGATGACAAATTAAGGTGCATTTCCTCAGAGATGAGCTGCTGTTATATCACCCATGTTGAATTCCATCATCCAGAATCCCAAACCAATGAGCAGATTTTGGTCCCGTGATTCTTACTGCAGTGTTCAACACAGCAATGCTACACACGTGCGAATATTTTTCTGGAAGCTTCCAATTACCATGGAATTTGGCTTAGGGATTTTTTGCACCATTGATTAAAGACAATTATGAAAAGAAAACTATGGCTACTAATTGTTGAAGTTGTAAGGGAATATATTGAGATGATTATCAACTTAATGAAGCTGGCACTGAAATACATTTTCCTGATCTGCTTACTCTGTGTACTGTGTCTTCTAACTGAATAATACGCTGTGTTTTTACTCAATCTCGGTAAATAACAGACTGATCTCTCTTGTTTACAAATGACAGCAAACAGTTCCAGGAAAAATAAAACAAACAAGCACAACATGCACTGCAAGAATCAACCATTTCAGTCTCAGTGAAAATAAGCTTTACAGAGAAAAGCTTGTTTCAATATACTTAAAATTTGATGCTAATTTGTAATTACAAATATAATTCTGAACTACTTACTAATTAAAAATAATTTAGAGTGGAAATTTCATATGGATGCCTTTGTTTAAGTGCAAATCCACACAGACTGATTTAGAAAGCTAAGTTATATACACCTTCTGAGAAGAAAAATGAAACTGTTTTTTAAGAAGTCCACCTTCCTCTGATTTCAGTAAAGGTTAACAATTTTGCATCGCTTTGTTTCTTGTTCTGTCTTTACTACTAATATTAAGAATAACCTTTATTTGAATATGCATAGTGAGAAAACTGGGTGGTTTTGACTTCCTACCACCAATTTACCACAACTACACAAAGCTTTGCCTGTGAAAGCCTGTTAATTTACCCTACGTATATATTCCACCTTTACTAATATAAACCCTCCTTTTGATCTTCCGATGAATCCCTCCCTTGCAAGAACAAACTCTGAAGAGCCAGAGCCAAGGCTCTGGACTACTAAAAATTTCGGACGTATTTTAGGTGTGAATATAAAGCAGTTAAAGGTGTTTTTTGGAGTTCATAAAAATGCTCTGATTTTATGTGGACATAGCCAGACTGGTACTTCAAGTAGTGCCATGATGAGCAAACTCGTCAGGTCTTAACATACTAAATGTAGCATGTTATTCTTACAGGACAACTGATCAGTGAGTAACAAACAAATCATTAAAAAAACACCCTAATGTTCTTTACTTGTACAGTATTCATCTGTGCACAGAAGAAATTAACTCCTAAGTTCACAGATGATCAGCCGGTAGCAGTACTTGGCATAACTTTACAATTGCTTATGTTTTAAATGCTGTACACATAGTAACTAATTAATCCTCAGGATATGTGAAGCATATGTGTAAGTGTTAGTTTATGCCCTGAAGCATGAGGTTTCATTACCTTTACCACTGTTTTAGCTCTTGTAAAAATAAATGTTAACAGTAAGATAGAATGGTCCAAGAGAGAAAGAGGCAGTTACCTGCAGCTAGAGCATTTGATTTCAGGAGCAGCAATATTCCAAACATCGAGTGCAAACACACCTTTAATTCTACTGAACATATCACTGTTACAAGTCAGAAAAAGTAACCAATACATCATATCTTTCATTACTCAAATATTGTACTCAATATAGCCTTTCTAATGCCACTGCAAACGGCCACAAATCCTGCTCCAATTGCCAAGGAGAAAACTAAGATGCAGAGTTGATTCTGAACAATCTTAATGTTTCTATAATTGGCTGATGTTGAATTATGAATTGTGATATGGCAAAAATGCAAAGGACAAAGCAAATTTACTTATTCATGACTAGAGAAGGCTACAATTGAAAAGGGAAGGTTGAAAAAACAAGTACTAACTAATGTAAAACACTACAGGGGTTTTGAAAGAATAATGTGAGTTATTCACATACCAAAATGGCTCAGAACAATACTGACAGGAATTCATGGGCAACTACAGCTGCTCTTCCAGTTTGTTCTATTTTAAGCTCTTCTAGAAAGGTTTCCATTTTTGTTCTCTTGTGATATTGCTGCTGATCCTTCTCACTGCTTTCACCTAAGTTAAAATGCCCTACTACTACAGAGGTGACTGACTCAGAAGACCCAGTTTCTTTACTTATCTGTGCACTGCAACAAAACACCTTGTTGTTATCGTGGGGCATGGCATGGTCTAGGGAGGAACTACTTCACTGTTCTAAGGATTTCCCCACCTGAACATACTTCAGCCTCTGCATAGCCCTGCCCTACGCACACTCCCTTCCCCTGTACAGCTAGAACTAGCACAGGGTGCAATCATCTCTGATAGTCACAAGATGAAATAAATACAAAGCACTTCTATTAAAGAAGGAGGAAGCTACTGGAACAGTGTCAAAATGAGAACCTGAATCCTCAAAAACTCAGTGTACTATACTTAAAAATGTAAATTTAAGAAACCTATTAAAATACTAGATTTTACATTAGCATTTATAAAGCACACTTTCAGAGTCCTTATCATAATTCTGGTAAATCCCTTCTGCAGTTTAATAAAAGAAGATGCTCAACATTTGCATGTGAGTAAAGACCCAATGGATTTTTTTTAAGGTATGATATTTAAAAAAAAAAAAAAAGGCAAAAAAAAAGCAACCCTTTGAAAAGTCCTTCGATGTTACACAAACAAAGGTTTATTATTATATCATTTTCACAGGGATAAACGAAATATTAGGGAATTAAAGATTTGAAATATTAGCAAATTATCTGGCATCTAGCTGGGTGACTTAGACCTGCTGTCATACTGTTTGACCATTGTACATCATGCGTATGCTCTTTGTATTACTCACGCTATTTACAAAACAAAGCTGTTACACAATACGTCATTTTTGCTTTTGGTATAAAACTATCTGCCTGTGCTATCTAATACAAAGGTATCCGTACCAAAAGAACAAATATGTATTGCATCCAATGAACATACATATTTTACTCCAAATATCATTACAACCGCCTACCTCTAACAGCATTTTTAAGACCAGATTAAGTGAATATCCCATTTGCTACAGCAGTCTTCAGAGTTGATGACAGAAGTCTCAGAGACCCCACAATTCAATTACTATCCTCTAGTGAGTAAAAAGACAATTCATAAAGGTGCTTCACAATCTGTAATTTTCCAACCAATTAAATATTTTTTTCTTAAATGAAAAATGAATAAATAAGGAATGATAGTGAGGTTATTACCTCATGCAAGACTACCTCAGTTGGTTCCATGAGAGAAAGTAAGGCATATTTTACACACTATTTTTTTTCTCACTTCATGCTTGGTATTTCTTTTCCATTCTGGAATTTTTTCCTGAATAAAAGTGGTTTCTCAAAGAGGCAAGAGGATGAGAGGATGACAACTGAAATTTTACCTTTATGAATCCTGATTAGTGAACCTTCAGCATCATAAACTTTTTTTATATAGTGAAATCAACACTGACAGTTATGGATTAAAAGCTATCAGGCATTAAAACGTTAACCTGTCACTTCTCTTTATTTCACTGAAGCAAGGAGATTTTGCTAACTTCCTAGTTTTATTAAATGATCAGTGACATATTAGCTTATTTCTTTGTACTGGAATTTTAAACTATCAACATACGATAAAGGCCTATTTACACAATGTTTTTAAGATATCTTCAATTTTGCTGCTAAAAATTTTCTTTAAAACAAATTTACTCTTCAGATAATGCTGTTGAAACTAGAGTTGTATCCAGTTCATACAAGATCCAGGACCCACTAAAATGGCTGCACAATATTTTCTGCGCACACTCTTGCTGCTGTGACGCTTAGACAATACACACCAGGTATTTATCCTCCTCCTTATTACGTCATTTTTATTTTATTTTTAACTTTATGTAGGAATGCAGAAGTAGATAAATCCATCTCTTTGAAAACATAGCTTGATTTGTTTATAATCATACAAATATATGAATGATGATAAATATGAATAAATTATTGATAAAGCCAATACAAAGATGTGAGGGCATTTATTTAGTTTAGGAAGTCGTTATGGCAGTAACGATAAATAATGTGATCTAAGATCAGCTCCCATGAAAGCACAGACTCCACACAGAAGCAAGAACTGAGAACTGGTGAAGCATTCCACTGGCCTCTGCACACTCCAGATATGGGACAGAGGGATAAGATTACCAAGGGGCAATAGCATACCTGACACCTCTAAGTGGGATCCTCCACCTATACATTGCCCCCTCAAGGCAGGACATTTTTCCATTCTCTTTTATCACAATCCTGACTAAAAGAATAGCAATGACAGCAATTGGACTTTGATGGAAACACCCAATATTGACTGCATATGTTGGAGATTATTGACATTTTCTCTCCTTCATCACAACATTTTTGTTAAGTTGCAAAAAACAGGAATAAAAATTAAAATGATATGTACATAGAATTTTAAAAGCATATTATGAGCTTCTTGCTGCAGTATATGTTGGGTAAACAGAAAATACAGCTGTAGAACAACAGCCATTGAAATTTATAAGTATCCCAATAAACTCTGCTTCTAGCTGCTGCTAAGGCCAGTTTCAGTTCCCATGGAAACAGATGATGGATTTCCAAAAATGAGTTTTGATGTTTTAAAATAATCAGTGGTTCGAACTAGTGATTATTATAAAAGTATTGCACTCTTCTTCCAGTGAAGAAGTATTACACTGGGAGTAGGCACAAGAACACATGGCAGCTGGCAGACAGCAACAGAGTTGTTAAAATTCTTGCAAATGGTATTGGTTGCTGAAGGACAACAAATGCAGTTTCTTGAAAAATTATTGAGCAAAATCTAGCAAAACTCTGTTTTAAAAACTGAATAGCCTTTGACGTTTTGCAGAAAAAAAATTACATGAAAGGGCTTTGTACAGATCTTACCTTCATGCTTTCATCAAGTGCTTTTCCTAAATAAAAGCTCCTTTATATCTCTGGTTTGAGAATTCAATTAGCCAGGAACATACAACAGAAAAAATGCCAGAACGTGCCAACACTGAATCTATAACCTAAGATGTTTCCTCTCTTGCTTTTTAAGCTATGAATTTGTTGTTCAATCACTCTTGGTTCCAAGCCTACAGATCCCCAACTACACAGATGAAACATGGGCCACATTCAGCTCTACCAGCAACAGAGGGGTATGGCCAGAGGGGAGCAATGTCTAGGAGGGGACAGCAGCAATCTCTCCCTCTTGCAGTGTTTGGGACCCTTTCCCTGGCCAGGCCATCTCCTGAGTTTCTCTCTGCCTTGCCTTCCCTCTGCAGGGGTCGGACAACACAGAACTCACATCCATCCTGCCCAGTCCCCGCAGACTTCATGCTTGCACCTGCCTCGACCCAGCTGCTTTTCTTCAAGGCTGTGCAGACAGCATGTACCAGCAGAAGGGGAGGAGAGGCATAGACATCTCCCTCTCATCCCTACCCCTTGCCACTGCTACAATGAATATTAGGCTGATCTGGCTAGTGGCTGGATTTTGGAGGGGAAAGCGAAGAGCATGAAGGTGAGCAAGCAATGCCTGTGGTCACTCAGCAGCCAGATGCCTTTTGTCTATGGCTGGAATTGGCCCTGACATCTACAGCAACAGATCTGGGTGACACATAAAAATAGCCATAGACATATAAACAAATAAAAGGTAGTGCTAATGTGCAGCAGACAAATTCTGTATGAAAACTGGCAGTTTGACTGTTTTTTTCTCTTTTAATTCTGAGGTGCCTTTAGAAAGTTTCACCAGAGCTAAAAATCCTCCTCCTCATGCAGATCAGATAGTCCCGTGAAAGCTCAGACAGGGCATTTACAATCTATTTAAATTCATTTGGAATCTGTTAGATGAAGGCCAGACAGAAAACAGCTAAAGATTCCACTCACAACTATGGATCAGAGATAAGCCATAGGCAGGCTGCCAACTTCTTCCCTTCTCTGTAGCGTTAATTAATGTAAGGTCTGCTTCACATTTGCTTCCCTGTACCAAATTCTTTAAATCAAGTTGAATACTGTTAACAAACTAGACTTGATGCAAATCAACCACAAAAACCGCAACACATCCCCAGTGTGCAAAGTTCTGCTTTTTTTCCCCTCCTGAATCACACAAGTTTTCAATGTGAAAATAAATCTGCCAAAACGATAGGCTTTTAAGATGGTTCTACATAAATTCATATTATAAAATTACAAACTTGTGTCTTAACACCTTCACACATCACATAAAAACCCGCCAGAATCATGAGGAAAGACAGTATTTGTCTCTGCATAGAAAGAAAATTAATAATCCCTTGTAGTACACAGCCGAAGCACTGACAGATACATTTTACTTCAGTCAGTTTTGATTAATAAAAGCTAATTGGTAAACATAAGACATTACCTGCTGCTATACTTGATAAGTCACTAGCATTTTGCATCTATTGCCATAAAGATACAGATATGCGAGGGGTCATAGGAAATAAATTGTTCATAGGGATTTGTGAATAATTGCTATTTGCTAAGCATAAAACAAGAGCTCTATCTGGTATATTTGCTTCTAGAAATGATCGCAACACTTCTAAAAGGTCTTATCTTGTCTGCACATTAAAATATTTCATTTTGCAGATAGGGTTGTTCAAAGATAGAAAAAAAATGTTTTCCCACAAAAGCACATCAGCTCTTAAGGAATTTTATTAGTGATTTGTTCCTAATACTATGATTAGTTCTGGAAATGTAGCAGGTGGAAGGAATGAGCCCCCAAGTACAATGACAGTGAGTCTTCGTATCTATCAACCTCCAGATCAGATATGATTTTTAGAAAAATAGTGCAAGTTCTTTTCAAAGAGTAGTGCTATTAACACTTTGCTCGTAGTCCACAATTTTTTTCAAAGTACATTTGTCTCCAGAAAGCAACAGACTCATAAATCAATATCTTACTGCAAGCAGTGATAACTAAATCATACTTAGAGCAAAAAGGTTTCTTTCTAGTGACACTTCCATCCATTCCCCATTGTTTTACAAATTCTAAATCTATGATTAATAAGTGTAGTGACACAAAAAAATGATTTTGTTCTTTAAATGTAATCATCTTAGAAAAAAACAGTATCTAGTAGTCAGATTCCGTTAGTGATCTTTAAAGTTTCACTGATATTTACAGCTGTTTAAGATTGCACTGAGAAGTACCATGAGCAGCTGAGGCCCATTAAAAACACAGTAATAGTTCCAAGCATCCACTCTCTTTATCAAAAACATGGATTTTGCAGTGCTGGTATAATAGCAGCAACTTCCCCTGACCCATAAATATAAATATAAATATATATATATATATATATATATTTAACTCAATGTTTTATGGTCCAAATTCGTAATGAAAAATATTGGTCAAATCCCAAAATGTGCCCTGCACCTCCTCAGAATGTATCTCTTGGGAAGAATCTGCTTTCAGATAAGCCCTTCCAAGAGGTGTGGTTTTGCAGCATTTTTTTTTTTTCTTCTACTGTCCCTCTTCCATGCTGTGATGGGCTGTGTTTCTCCTATGCACCCTGAATTCAGCACTCATGGTCCCCAAATACCGCTCCCTCCATCTAACCAACCAGATGTTTCATCCTAAAAGTTAAGAGGTCTGAATAAATTAATTATTAAAACATATATTTAAAGACAGTGGCAAACGATGAGCAGGGGGAAAAACAGTAAGGTTGAATCTAGACAAGTCAAACAGCTTTAGAAAATAATCCTGGGATTTGTTGTTAACTGAGGTGTTAATGTTTTCCCTCTACTGAACACAGTAGACAATAACACTCAAAACAGTCCACTGACAGCACCCAGGAATCAAACTTAGTACTTGAGGACATGATGGGAGGTTTCCCTATGGTCCTTCGTATGCCTGCAAGTCCTGGGCATAGCAGTAAAATTGTGTAAGATTATTTCTTGTACTGCCCGTTCCTTTCAATTTGAATCACTCAACGCAAAAGTTTAGTTAAAAATTAATAACAGGATAGTAATGTATTTCAGTTAAAGGGAGTAATTTAATTCTACCATATATTCTTCTTTCTCAGGTACTTAGAAGTTGACTTGAAAATTAATGTGGAGCATGTAAAAGGTAGAGATAGATGAAAGCAACTCAGTTTTCTTGTCATGCCTCTTACTACTGAGAGGTGCCACTTCATAACACGTTAGCAGACAGGAGAGATCTGCAAACTTTATTCTTTAAATTATTACTCAGCTAATACATGGCAGAGTTGACAGTCTCTAAATTTATTGTTCGTTAATGTTAATCATCAGAATTTTAATTAAAGTATTATCTGGTGTATGTGAAAAGTAATTATGTGCAACTAACGTAAATTGTATGACAGGCTAGTATTTGCAGAGAAATGCATTGTTGGCACTAGAACTGCTCATATAAAATGAAGTGGTGTTTGTTTTAAAGTGAAAAATGTATACATGGAGCATTAAGTGAGCTGTTATCATCCAAAAGTTAATCTAATGCTCATATCAACCCAAAATCAAATATATTACTCCCAGATACTTTATTCTTTCTCATTTTTCAAGTCTGTTTAGCTATAGTTACTTTTCTTTGTTAGACTGTCATTAATGTATGTGCCATCTTACCTTAACAAATGGCTAGAAAGTATACACCAGCTTTGCTTAGTTGCAAGGTATTATGAGTGCCCAAAACCAAAGCAAGTCATATTTGAGGACTGCTTGTGCCTAACATATTTTTATTGCACAATCTGTCAGCACATTTAGTCTCTGTAAGAGCTAGTAATGACCACACACATTCAAATGCATAATGAATTGTTCTTACTGGAAAAAAAAAGAAAAAAAAAAAAAAGATATTCATGTATACCTAAAGGCAATGCAATTCATCTTCACTGTCTGGCAGGATGAAGTGCTTTTGTGAAGTATTTTGATTCATTTACAGTTAACTAGGTGGCAAAACACCCACCCAGCTAAAAAGGACACCCCAAAACTGATTTTACATGACAAAAATGAACTTTCCTGATTCACGACAGACAGAATTCCACTAGCAAAAGACATATAAGTTAATATTCATCTACCCGCAGCTTACTGGGGGGAAAAAAAGTTTTACTCTATAAAGTTACTGAAGATAGCAATTCAATTTCTCACTATTTCAACGGAAATGCAGTTGTAGACCTGGACAGTGCTACTATCCTTTGTGCCTCTCCAAGGCATAAATGCCTCATGTAAAGAAAGTGAAATACTCTCTGCTTTGAACTCTTGCTCATCTGCCTGATGAAGTACACCCAGGCAAGGTAAGCTGAAGACATGACAACTTAGAGTAGCAATTCCTTTTGATAGAGTTACCTTTAGAGAGGTTATTGTTTTCTGTAAGATGTGAGGAGAAATAAGTGGAATCATCCCATCAGTCAAGTCCCTGGATAACAGCACAGTTGTTATTCCACATTAGTCTACTGGTGTATCTGGAAAACATTAATCTGTCAAGGTGTAATATGAAGCATCTTCTAAAGCTTCTATGAAAAATTTCACATAATTTAACTATAAAAAACATCCCAGAATCTAATTCCTCTCCTTTCTTACTTTCTCCTGCTGCTGAACTTCTGGTCTTCTCTCTCAAATTCCCCATTTCATACTTTTCTAGCATTTCGGCAGCTTCCTTCTGATGATCTTTAAAATATTGAATTGAGACTTTGCGAAAGATAATGCACAAAAGCCAAAATGAATACATATGCACACTGTACTAAGTGGGAGAAGAAAATCCTAGGACTTAAATTTTTAAATACATGCCATCATATCACACAAGCTCTGCTGCAGATACATTACTGGCCCTAAGTCAGAAACTGTATCAACAACCCCCTGAGTACATGCAGGCCATTTGCTTCACATTCATCCATTATAAAGAGATTTGTTGGCTTTACGTGCCCACTCATTTAGGAGGAACTTGTCATGAAAAAGTTTATATAAAAAAAAATAACACCCGTTATCCTTAACTTGGGTCTTTGACAAATATTATGGCACAAACACCACTGAGGTAGGAACTAATACATAGTTATTTGCTACAAATTTCTGCCATGAATTATGCTGCTAGTTAAGTTAAATAGAATATGCAGTTTGGAAAAAAAAAAAAAAAAAAAAAAAAATCTCAAAATGCTCAAAATGAAACTTTCTCCCAGCAAGTTTGTATCTATGCAGGCTCAGAGTAAGATTGCCATTCTGACTTTGCCTTCATAAAAGGCTGGGAAGCCAAAGCTATCCATTGAATCAATTCTCCTACTCCCATTCTAAACAGTTGGTACTTTCCAAGCTAATGACCAGTAGGAGAAATGGGAAATTACAGGTCTGTTCCATCTGGTCATCAGAATTCATTAGAGCTAGCAATTGTATTAAGGTATACAAATAATATTAGAAACCCCAAAGTACAAGAGTCTAATCTGATGTATTTGTAAAGCATCTCCAAAATAATATATACAGCGATACATGAATTTTGTGACAACTCAGCAATACACCTTCTGTTGTCTTAGCTCCCTAGAAATACGCTACTATTGGAATGCTGAAGAGCTGGCAGAACTCCTCCCCTAAATGTTCTAAATACCAGTAAACATTAAGAGAATGACATCAGTATTTACTACTTTAAAACTGCTATGTAAACCTTGCTGCAGTGCCAATTAAATGCCTTTCCTTGAAACAGCTCAAGACACCTTTTTCCTTTTTTCCAAAGCTACTCCTCACTTTTGATCTTTCATATTTTTCACCTCGTGAGTCAAGTCAGCACACTGTTTATGTCTCTTTCCACAGCTATGAAATTCAGTCCAACAGGGACAGTAGTCCTGTAACCCTGCATAAATAATGCTTGGGATCATTAACGCCCAACATAATTATGTATTCCTTAAGACTTCTGTGTAAGTAGAAGTTCACTTGAGGAACAATATGATTGAACAATTTTCTTAGAAGTTGCTACAGATAAAAAAAAAAAAAGGACAACGCCAGCTTTGTCTGTATTCAGCAAGCACTGACAAGAAATTATTGTGTACCATAACCACCTTTTCTGTCCTCGTCTTCAGCACTGTTTATTTCCTCAGTCTGCATACACTGCAGTGATGTCACTTGAAAATCATTATTATAGCTGACAGACTAGCTGACTGATTTGGCTAAATCATCGTAAGCTTAAGACGATTAAAAAAGCTTTATATTGATTTAGCAATATAAGGGACTTTTAACCAGTTTAAAGAGCATCTCTACAAGGTAGTTGCATCAATTTAACTGATCCGTTTAGCAGCTGATCCTGTTAGATAGCTGCATCAGTCTCACTGGATCACCTACTAAACAGATGAGTTAAATTGATACACCTCCTAGCGTACAGAGAACATGACTTGAAATGCACAACGTCCTCCACAAAGAAAAAGAGTTATGGTAAGAAAGGCTATTTTTACATTTCTCACATTTTTATGCACACCCTCTGTGTGTCTCAGGTTTCAAGTATTTTTTAGGGCTGCCATATTTACTTCCAGAATTTCACAGGCAGCAATATGTTAGTGGGTGCCCTAAAATTTTTCTAATACTCTGAGGGAGCAGTAGACCTACTGCACAGAGTGCACAGGTGATCAGTGTGAGCACCATAAACCCGTCACTTCCTGAACTTATCAGGCTTACTGTATGAGATACATCAAAATTCCGAGGAGGTTCACACTTTCAACATATGTACTTCTTCAAAAAAATAAAATAAAATAAAAAAAGCTCAGAATTTCCTTCACAGCCACCTCAGATACAGAAGTCTTCAGATTCCTTTCAGATGGAATTTCTGACCAGGTAAATAAAATATATGTTGAAAAAATTGTGTATATTCCACCCCTATCATAAAACAGAATTTTACAGTTCTCCCATTCATAAACATTAATAAAGTGCTATGAATTACAAGTGATTTTACCCTAAAAATCCCAACAGACAAGGAGTAAGAGTAAAGCATAGCATATGAAAATAAGAATTTAAAATTAAGAAATACATGAAACATTTCTACTTGTAATATTCCCGAACTGTAAGAGAACCTACCCAAATCTCATTTTCAGACACTGCATGCTTGTCTAGGTCACTCTGTTCTGTTCCCCAGCAATTGTTTCCATGAAACTGCCTGATACCTGGACAACAAGGCTTTTTCCCTATCCGCAATTATTTTTTTAATTGTGTATTCTTAGCATTGACAAAAGAAAATTTGTCATGCGGCAGAAGTGCAAGAAGTAGGTTCTTAATGGTTAATAACTCAGGATTTGTCACTTCACTCTCTTCAAGAGATTGCCCAGAAACCCATTGTTTCAGCTTCCAGCTTGTTTCCCATCAAATTACTATTAAACTACTCATAAATTATTACACAGTTGCTTCACAGCCTTGCAATACCAATTTTAACGGTTTCAAAGAGTCTGTAATACTAGCTTTTGCATTTACAAAATGAACATGAGCAGCAGTAAAATATGCAGTATGGATTAATAAAATTAAAATCCAACAAGTTTTCCCTCTCTAGTATAAACTCTGAAGACTCAGCAGCCTTTCTGCAGCTTCCTAAGATCCCATAACCATCACTTGCTTGCATGTCTTGCAACTTGGAACACATGAAAACACACTGCAAAGATGAAATAACCAGCAACATTCTTGGCATTTCCTAACAAATTTGACAACGTATATCTATATATTTATATATTTTATATATATATGTACAAGTTTTTTAAATTTTACAGCTAGTTGCCACAGTCTTTAAATCAGTTTAAGGTTAAAACACAGGATGGCCTTATAACTATTTCAGAAAATGATAAACGAGCACATCTTGAGATAATAACTAACCACAGTGGTCTTCTGCCATTACTGGGTGAGCTGCTAATTAGTCAAAAAGAAAAGCTTTCATTGTAAGCTAAAAACACAAGGAAAAATAAGACTTGCATGGTGAGGGAAACAGTACTGAGCGTAAGTCCATGTGAGAAAATCAGACCCATCAAAGAAGAAAAATCTAAGTATTCATTTAGTCCGCTGAAGTAAATATAATTGAGAGATGAGCATTTACTTTTCCAAAATGTATCATGGAAATGAATAGCATGAAGGAAGTGCAGGCATTCTACATATCCACTCCCTTATGCTGCACCAGGACCATTAAAACCACATGAATTATTTTGTCAAACTGCTTAGGAAGTTCAGAGATGGTCTTAAAATAGTAATTTATCTCAAGCTTTGTATGAATGAGGCTACTTTATTCTCTTTAAACCTTAATTAGCTTACTTAAAATGTAAGTTGTGTTATCAAAGGTAATTAATCATATTGTAGGGTGGGGTTTTTTGAGCTTTAAATTGACTTACATTCTGCTGCTTGGTATAATCTTGTGCCCATCTCTAAACCATGTCACTTGTGGTCTTGGATAGCTGAGGATGTGCAGGAAATTCAGAACTGCAGCTTGTCCTTCAGTCACTGTTTTTCTCTGGTTTGTGTCCATGAAATTTCCCATGTCTGCAAAGTCAAAAAATTATATTGAGTGCTGGGAGTTCTTGTCTCACTCCCCATTTCATTTCAGTGGCCAGAAAAAGAAATAACCCTGCTTTACAACAGTCATTGACATTGCTACAATTAGTCAATATTACATGACATATCATGAGACAATGTTAATTAACACAGATTTGGGTGAGTAGTAAAGCATAAGGCAAAGCCAAGTGTTGCTAGTGCACGCAAGAAGTGCATCAGTCAGCAGTACAGAGTGGCCACAGCATTCTTTTCTAATACCAGAGTGTTTTTAACCAAAGATAACATTTTAACGCAGTTTTTGTTGTGTTTTTTTTGTTTGTTTTGTTTTGTTTGTTTTTGTTTTTAATAAGTCCTTGTAGTATATAAAATAAATTCCTGTGCAATGCAAAGAAACACAATAAGTACATATAATTTGATGATTTTTTTGTTCACCAAATATTTTTATCATGGTATTTTTCCTTCTATTCTACAAAAATCAGCAGCTGCATCATGTGTAGTCAAATCAATGAATAGCCAGATCAGTGAGTAAGCCATTATACCCAAAAGCGTATCAAAAAAACAAGTCTATAGTCATGTTGGTAGCAATTAGTTCTTCTGGCACAATACTATGATTCAAATTGGTCTTCAACATTTACAAAAGCATCAGTAGTATTAAACAGCAGCTTTTAGCAAAAATATTAATGGAAGAAAGAAAACAACAATTGCAGAACCCCTGTTGCTGAAGGTTTCATTTCACAGACAAGTTCATATATCTATGGAGTCCTTGTTAAAAATTCAGGGAACATATTTTTTCTTGTGTTTCTTTTGCTTTTTGTATCTTATTTCTATCCATTAAAATAAGCAGGGCTGTAGGCTCCTACTTATTCACCCTCCAAAGAATTTCTATGCATTTTAATTTGCTTTAAACCAAGAAACCAATACACACAACTATTCTGGTTTCTGCCACTGAAATCTTTTGTTTTGTTTTTAGAGGCCGTGTGGTTCTTCACCAGCTCTCTGGGGCAGAGGGATGCAAGGAACATGGAAACATAGAAGTACGCTATCAGGTCTGTGGATCAAAGGAAATTAGAAGAGATGGAACAAAAGCAGGAATTCAAAACACATGGTATTTTACAGCTTTAATTATCTTTCTGATTTTCACGTTATTTATTCATACATAAACATCATCGTATTTCCTCTGTTGCTCCTTATTTCTTACAACTGTAATCATATCATCTATTTGAAGTTTCAAACCACGTAGGCGGATCTAATTAACTTCCCTGTCATAGTTATTTTAGTCTTCACAATTGAAGAGTTTTAAGCCCATTCTGTAACTAAGATTTACTCAGCAATTTTCACACACATACCTGTTCCCATTCAGTTAAGTCATACATTAGCATGCATTAAGAACATTTTAAAAATTATTTAACAAGTTCCCTGCTACTTCAGATATACAAGACAGGGAAAATACCTCAGATCTTTCTCAACCCAGCTTATTCTTGTGCCTTACAATTTTTCACTAGAGATCTTAAGTATCTTAAAATGTACCTGTGAGCATTTTGTAGCCAGTGGCAAAAAATAGTTCATTTCCTGTAAACGCTTCTGAGTTAAACATCTCATACACAGTTCTTCGTAACTCTTAATAAGTGGATAAACTGACTTGAGTGACCCCTTCTAATGCTACTTTCCAGTATGTTTTCAGAAATAACAAAGTAAAATTTGGTAAAATATCAGGTATTTTATTATGCCTACATACCTTAAAACAATTAATTTAGATTGAAAATGTTAAAACACAATCAGGTAGTGTCAGTAGCTACCCTGGGTATAGGAGAAAGGATGTTTAAAGCTTGCAGAACACTTGAATCCATGTGAATAAAGTGCAAGTCTGACTGAGAAGTTTCACAGCAGAAGCAATATAGGTCACTATAGGATCAAGACCAAAGATCTCCCAGGTCATACAAAATCTGCTTTGCTTTGTCTCAATGGCTTTATCAGTGCAAATAAATAAATAAATAAGCTGCTTAACTCACAGAGAGAAGTCTTAAGAGACAGCTTTTTAGCCTTGTTCCCACTGCAGAACTACAAATTAAATGGGGGGAGGGAGGGTGGAATTTAAAAACAGAAAAGTAAACTATCACACTTCCTCCTCTCAAGAAGCAAACACACACACACACACACAAAAAAAAAAAAAAAAGGCCTGGAGAAATAAAGCACTTGACTGAACACCTTTTCCTCATTCAGAAGGGAATAAAGCTGTCTTTTCAGAAGACAAAATTCTTGAGCAGCATCAAGGTAAACTATTCCTGTGACGCCTCCTCCCCATCACTCCCACAAGTGCTTCCTCAAGAATTGCTCCCTCTGCTCTACCACCACAACCACGGTACAGCTGCGTGGGGAACCAGATGGGGGGCGGGAATGAACGATTTTAACAAACCCTACAATTTTTATTTTTCCAAGTACTGGAGAAGTTTCTCAAGTCTACAGCTGCACAAACAAGCTTTCCAGATCAGCCTAAAGGGATAATGCGCTACACTGCAGTACAAGAGTGGGAAGAACGAGGAGAAAATGAGGACATTTCTCCGGTACTGGTGCCAGACTTTTTGTTCCCTGAGACTACACCTGTAGATGCACCTCCTGACGCTTTCAGGATAATCTAATGATACTCTGCAATAGAACGAAAAGCATCTCACACTCACCTTCCCCTTTTCTTCCTGCGCCATCTTTCCCCACTAGCCCTGTTGGAGCCCCCTGCCCCATTCACAGCTGTCTCACTTGTACCAGCTTCCACTAGATCTCCTGTGACCTGATACAATCCACTAAAGCAGAAGAATATTCTGAGAATTATCTCCAGGGGTCTGACGCAAGAGAGCATGCAGCAAGGGCATAAGGGGTGGGAGAAGGCAGAGGAGGAAAATCCCATTCTGACAGCAGAGAATTTTTACATTATTATCTCTGAAACAATAGCACTGAGAGATCAAACATCAAATTATGTGACTATATCTGTAATATCAGTAATTTGCTGCAAACCAGTAAGCTAGTGAATGACACCAAAACTTACATAGTACCACTTGGAACTGTTTTTACTTTAAAGCACAGAAAATTCCATGTAACTTCCCTCATGACACAGTTAATAACTTGCATCAGCTCCTTGGAACTTCGTTTCTAATAATTCAGTTTAACTGAACTCCACTTTGTCAAGGCATTTACTACCACTGAATTTTCATTTATTGACACAGAGGATGAGAAATTTGATCCCATGTATCAGATTGCTAACATCCAGGATAGAAAACTGTCTCTCAAATTATTTTTTTAAAAGACTAATGCTGAATTTTATTATTACTGTTTCCAATAAATAATGAATTAATAAGTCTGTTTGGGGAACAGACTTTAATGTTTTGTTAGCAAGGTTTTGGCTACGAAACATGTACTTCTGTAACATAAAAGTTACGATCTGAAATCTTCATAGAGCTGTCCACCACACTGTTTTCTTTCAGATATCCTCTCCTGTCTGCTGGGCTTTTGTTTTTGATTTTTTTTGTGTTATATGGCCTTTGTTAATCCCTGCATATCGGAGAAAGACATAATATTTTTCACTCATCCTACAACCAACTCCACATCATCTCATTTTGATGGCGTGGAAGAGTTTATATCTTCCTCTAAAGAATTAATATTGCATCATTTTCTGTTTGTTTCCCAGAAGATAACTACAGTCAATATGAAACTTCTTGTAAATATAATAATTTTAAAAATTAATTTTATATCCAATATATTTTTGAACTAGCAGATTTAATTGGAACATTGTTTTTTACCCCCAGAGTCAGTTAGCTAATGCATAAGAGAATAGCATCCATTCAAACCTACATGCCACCTGAACTTCAGATCTTCTTTGCAGCAATGCCCCCATCCTGTTTCGTACAACACATTGATAAAAGCCAGCATCGGACCTCTGCAAAGCTGGGATGATGTACCTGCAAGACAAAAGTGCAGAATTACAACACTCTTCTTACCTGCAGATCAGTGCTACTTTCTGTGGCATTTCTTATTGCTCCTTTAATGCTTTACACATTGTCTCAAAGGCATATTGTATTTTATCTTATGAATAGTAGTCACATAGTCTCTGGTCTATGGCCACGATATTATCTGTACTGTATCAAATTAAAAATACTTGAAATGCATTAAAAAACCCTGTCTTAAGAACTACACTTGACAAGTACTAATTAGTCTCCACAAATTTTCTTGAAATATAAACTTAAATGTTTTGCTTAGTTTCATCCGCCCTCATTCGTAAGGCAAAGAATGCCTGGTATTTTATTTAGAGCTGGTACAAGAAGACTCCCATCTAAATGGAGGCAGCAGGAAACGTCACAAAAAATATCAAAGCTTTCCAATGAAAAAAGGTTTTTACTACGCTGTGTGACCAGTGTAACTCAGAAGAGCACTGGAAAAGACACGGTGCCCTGGACATTGTATTTGTTTTGCCCTTCAGTATCCTTAAAAAGTCACTTATTCTGCTAATGCTCACCTTCCTCATTCAACTATATCTGATTACCTAACATGAAAATGAGCTGATAGGCACAGTTTTAATGTGAATAAAACACATGAATAATATAGATAATCCTGCATTAAACAAACATTAATCAAAGCACATATTCCCCCTGGTCACCTTCTGGAGATATTATGGTAGGATTAATGAAAGTCTTTATGAAAAGATAAGGGAAAATAATACTGCTGAATTTTAATCTTTGAAAATTAATTCTGCTAAAAGAAAGGATCTCTTCCCATACTCACACATACTATAGACACCCACACACAGAGCTAATATGTGAACAGGATCAGACAGCATAAAAACAAAGGATATACAAGAAATCTACTTTAAGTGATAAGTGAAGTCTATAATCACTGTATTATAATTACAATCAAAGACATTATAGCAAATAGGTCAGACAACCTTAAACAGCAAATAAAAACAGAGCCCAACAAATTTCACCAATGTGATACCTAGAAAACCCTGGCTTCCTAGGAGCAATTATAGGCAATTGTGTCATCTGTCTGCACGGGTGCCTAAGCTGACTCCTCCTGACCTGCTTTGGAGCAACCAGCAAATTTTCTTTAGTGATTACAACAATTTGTACTGGGAAGAGAAGGAAGACTCAAACCAGTGCTCTGTTAGGGAGCAGTAAGCCAGACAATCAGCACACAAATAGTCGCTGTCCAGTGAGAATACATAACTGAATCAGCCATGTTGCCTCATCTGGTGAGTGTGACATAAGAAACACAAAACAGGTGAAAATACAGGGCATAGGATAGAAATAAACACAACAGAAGGCTTCCTAAATTTCTTCCAGAATCATTTCCTTCTCTGCCAAGCAGATGACTGCTGCAAAGCATGGCTAGCCAAAAAATAATATTTCAAGATTCTAACAAATACCAACAGTTCTTCGTAACAGTTAATTTTACCACAGTTTATAGCTTTACAAGCTTTTCTTCCTCCCATAAAGACTGGGTATTGTACTTGGCTAACATTTATTGTTCTGCTTGTCTATTAAATGGAGCCAAAACTAAAGGCTTCTTTCTTTGCTATTCATCTGCACCAAGACAAAACACAGAGTTCGTTTTTCTGCTGTTAGGACAAAACAACTCATTTAGATCAGAAGAATCTTACACTGGTTTTCTTTTGTGACTTATTAATGTTTCAGCAGGAAACATTCTTAATATGTAGCCTAAAGAAAAGAAAAATCTTTTAGCAGGAACACTTTTAGGAGCTTACAGTGAAAATCCCATCTGTGTTGGCAATTCCAGCACAGCCCAAACCTGCTGAGCACTGGGCTTCCCAGTGCACCCACCAGCCAGTGCCGCGCAGGTAAGGCAAGCAAATGGGCACCCGCTGGAACATAGCCTTGGAAATTGAGTGATTTTGATTTTTTTCTGGGTAATGGTACAATGGGATACATGCAGATTGACAAAGAAAAAAAGGGCAGGAGCTTGAAAAATATTTTGGAAGGGTGTTGTAAAAGGTAAGAAGCAACAAGAAGGAAAGTAGCGTGACCTCTAAGGAAAGAAGTAAAAGGAAATGAAAAAGGTTTGGCTGGTGTATGGCTCTTGTTTGAGATAAGAGAGAGAAGAATGCTGAATGAACCGGCGTACAAATATGATGCCGGTCAGATACTTTTAAGTAGCTTGCAAAGGAAGTGCGCTACTGCTTAGACATAACATTGGTTTCTTAAGCTCAATTAAATTAATATCCTCGGGCCACAACAACAAATAAGGAAGATGTCTTTGGTCCAGAACTTAATTTGAAAGGAAAAAAACTGGAAGAAAGTCACTGCCTGAACTTTGAACACTCTTAAATTATAGACACAACCAAAATTGCTACTTCAGTCAGCAATATTGATTTGTTTTCATTACATGCATCTCAGATCACAATGAACGTATAAGGTTGTTTTATAAATTCTTAATAGAAACTAGTGCATGCACAGTCACTATAAAAGCCAGGCTATGTGCATAATCAGCATCATTTACAAAGAAAAGCTGTTCATTCAGGGTCACCAATGTCAAAATGCAAAGACTCCAATTAGTTCTTTACTCACTTGGTGTGTTATAATAAGCTTTGGATATTTCCAGCCTATTACAATATAGACATTACTTTAACTAAGACACACTAAGTAATATCAATTACTGAAAATCTTTGATCAATGATTCAACTTGTAGCAGAAGTCACTTACACAGGAAAGATTCATGCATTTAAACAGAGTATTTACCTAAGAGCTGCAGAACAAACTATTACGGGGTTAAAGTTCAACTTTTGCAACTGGAATTTTTATGTCTAAGCATATTCTTTCTTTGCTTTAATTCATCCTAATGCACCTATGCCATGCACACTTTCTTGGAAGCTTAAAATCTTTGCACGGCCACATAATCAAGACCCTGTTTGGCTATTCTCTGGCTGTGGTGAGGAACTACAGATTACTACTAGATGTTGCAACCCTAAGTTAGTATTTTCTGACAATGTTATTTATTATTGCAAATTAGTAGTTTCCCATCTTTTTAGTAACCTCTATAGCAGATGCTTTAATTACAAATGGAAAAGATAACATTAAAAATGGAAAATGAATAGATACAGCTTGTAGCACGAACCTGATGTAAAATCCAAGGACAAGAAACAAGGTACTGTATTCAGATCTGTACACGTACAGCTTAGGAAAGGTGATCCTATACACTAACGTATACTGCAATACACAGTTAAATTAAAAATTATGGATCTTAGAGAGCTTATTAGGTATGTGTACTTACATAATAAGAACCACAAGACTGATCTCAGTTTCAAAATGTCATACATGATTATTCATATTTTTTCTGCTATCGTGAAATGTGCGTCTCTTGGACTAGCACACCAACAAAGCTCAAGTTCTAGCCTTTGCTTTTGGTTATCACCCCACGATCACGTGTCTCGCCCTCCCACATAGTTTCTTTATGCTACTTTCTCAGCACTTTACAAGGATAAGAGCTGTTGTCAGCTCCTTCTACCAAGGAACTGCAACGGACTTCGCTATTGTTGATCAAAACAACAGTGGCATTTATCCCAAATGATGTTCAAACATTGTGATTAATTGGGCTATTAGAGATTTTTTTTGTTTTCTAAGAAGGATTCACAAATCTCTTCTACAAATTGAATACCACCCCATTGCGTGTGTATGGCTTATTTTGAGGTATCAGCATATCCCAAGGCTTGAAAACAGCAACCATTAATTGATGCCATTATTCAGGACTGTGTTCTCAACTAAATCAAGTCTTGCATTTTTAGGGAAGTTCAGATAGAACTGTACATTTTGTGGGAAATGGTTGCTCAGTATTTTATGTGCTAAATGTCCCCCAAACATTTTAAAATGCTGTTCAAGGGATTTTTGCTACTTGTCTGTAAATGTAAATAATATAGAAGATAAATTTTCAAAATTGTAATACAATATTAGTTAAGAAAATTAATCATGGACTACCTCATGTAAGGATATGGAACTTTTTACCACTATCCATATTCTTGTACTAGTCTACGCTGTAATTTCTTTTCATAGTTGTGGAACACAACGTTTCCCTACCTTCAGTAATTATATTGCTTATATGCATTATTTGGCTTGCTTTACTAATGACAAGTGTTATTACCAGGGTTCTGTCACATACCTGCCCCTTATAACTTCTGAATTCACTAGCTAATTTCAACAAAATTTGAAAGATGCACAGAAGCTGCATAAATATTAGATTTCTACAAGATTATGGAAATAAGCAGTTGCATAGGGGAGGCCCAGTTAATGCTCCCACTAAGGAAAAGGCAGACAAAACTTGGCTGTTCCACACTTGGATGTTTGGCCAGCCATCTGCTGCCTATCAACAAAAACGTAGTTCAGATTAGCCACAGCGTGCTTTTTCTCCTACCTGATGGAATGTGCTGAGGAATGGGGAGGGAGTCTGTGAGGTCCAGGGAACAAAGTGCATAATCACAAAAGAATAGTTTCTCTAACTAGAAGGCTTACACTTTCTCGGAAGTGAAACTGAAAGTTACACACAGTTTAAGATAGATCATGCTGTTTTTTCTTTATCTTGCTAAAAATAATAAATAATCCCATTGAGGTTAGTTCTATACAAGAACAGGTAGCATATCATATGTAACATTTAGCCAATGCTTGCCCCGCTTTCAACATGCTATACTTGGTCTACAAGGTAGACAAGCAAGGTTTCTGGAGTAGCAAACAAATTAAAATTACAAACTTTTTTTTTTTTGATTCTGAACAAAAAAGTCCTGATTTTTAATGAACACTGTCTAAACAAAAGCTTCAAGGAATATGCCTGCTCTTTATTATGAGTATAAATTTTCATAACCAGAAAAAAGCATTTTTGGTACTTAAAATATTCTATGTCAGAACCTTTATTTTAAAGTGTTAAATATTGTTTTTAGTAAAGGAAATTCTCTCATAGAGATCATACCCATATATGAAAAATGGTCTTCATGATAAGAAAACATTATCAATACGTTAGTATTTACAGAGGTGCTTTAAGATACTGTAGTTTGTCTACAACTACACTTAGAGAAGGCTATGATATGCCTTTTATTTACTTGTATTCAGTGGAGTAGGCGGTTATTTCGCTGTCATTGTGCAACCACTTGAATTCCAAGGGCCAGCTGCCTTCAGCAAGGCACGTAAGTACAAGTCGGTTTCCTTCCAAGTGTATCTGGGGCAAGCCTGGTTCTGTCTTGAAGTATGGTGCAACATCATCTGAAACAGAGACAAAAGAGTTTTGTGAGTTTTGTAAGTTGAGTACAGTAAAAGGCCCTAATACTGAGCTCATTTTTTCTCAAAATGAGCAATAAGAGAGACAACATGACTCAGTAGTTAAGGCTTAATTAGTATTATAATTAAGCTTTCTAAACTAAAAAAAAAAAGTTCACAAGTGTGGAAAATCTTAATAACCTCAGTCCTTGGTACATATTTAGAAAGGAAGTGCCCACTCAGACAAGTTTTTATGCATGTTTAGTAATTATACTTGAGATATTTCAGCATTGTCTACTGCAGCAATCTGATAGGCATGTTTGCTGCCTTCCCCCCTCCCACCCCCTTCCTCTGCGAGGATTAAATCCACTCACAAGTTTTTATTTTTTTTGTAGAAACCACAGGAGTAATTTTGGAGAGGAATGTTTATCACAGCAGGAAAAGTCTCACAGTAAATGAGGAATTTGGATAGAAAAAAGAGTTTAGAACAGAAGACCTCAAAGAATTGCAAGATTAATGTGTTTTTCAATGTTATTGCTAACCAAAATGCATTAAATTATATTACCCGAAACCACTAACAGATTTTCTATTAGGGTACTTTAATAATGTTCAGGGGTCACACTTGGTCCCAAACCCTTGTGAATCACAAATGTTCAAAATACTCCAAGCAGCAAAATTCTCAATTCTTAAACTGCCATACATCCACTAAAAGGCAGATTTAACACAGTTCAATACTGTTGGAGTCTCACTACCTTATTCAGCTCTAGAGGATCATGGTTTTCATACCTCACACCTAAAATTTGTGCTTGTAACCATCAGAAATGTAGATTAATCAAAAAATTTACAAATATGTCATCAAAAGAACATCGACACGTAAAAAAAAAAAAAAACTAACTAAGCGTTACATTCAAGGTCAGAGATGTAATATAAAATACGGAACAATATGATGGGCTCCCCAGAGACTGGGGAGTCTCCCTCCTTGGAGGCTCCAAGAGCCACCTGGACGTGGTACTGGGCACCTGCTCCGGGTGGCCCCAAAGGGGCAAGGTTGGAGCAGAGGGACCCAGAGGTTCCTGCCAGCCCCAGCCCTTCAGGGGATATTTGAAAGGCAGCGTCAAACTTACAGCCTGACTGGGTTTTATACAGTTTTATGTATTTGCTCTATCCCAATACCCCAAAGTTAATTGGAGCAGCTGTTAGAGGATAGGCTAAGGAATGTTAGATTTGTCCACTTCAGTGTTAATTCAGTGTTAATTTCTTTAATTAATCTTTTCATCATGCAGGACAGAACAATACGCTAAGTGTATAAATTAAATGGTATCCTAAAAGTAAGAAGAAAAAATGGCTCTCTAGAGGTGATTACTACTATTTATTAATACTAATGAGTTAGTTTCCACTTGAACTTCTCTTTTTTTTTTTTCATTTTTTCCACTGAAAGATAGTTAAATTAATAACTTCACAGTTAAGACCACCTCTTGATTTGACTTGCAAAGACAAATTGTCTCACTAGCTTAGGATAGTTCCGTACAAAAAAACAAAACAAAACAAAAAAAATATTAACATCTTAGAGCAATACTTTTAAAACTGTTACACACAATCTGACTATAACACACCTAATTAACCAAATTAAAGAATGTATTTTGAGGTAATGTCCTTCTCAGACTTGAAGCATTTTAAACAATTTATTTTTCAAACAAATTAATTGATAGTGCAGATCACTAATATATTTTTTTTATTGGATATGCAGGAAACAATGAAAATTGAACATGAGAGAATAGAAACAGTTCCAAAATGGCAGATATTTCTAGGCAAACCAGTGAGATGAAATTCTGCAAAGCTTTTTTTTTTTTAAACTGTAAATATTTTTTTATACTTAGTCTCAATTCTCACACTTCTCTAGCTAGTAAAAACAACCAATATTTTAAAACTCTATAATGAAAAAATGAAGCTAGACAACATTAGTACGAAGCAGTCATTTCACCCAGAACAAAATGTAAATTTTGTCCTTAAAAAAAAAATAAAAATGATTGAAGTATTGTACATTATACAATCATTATTGGAACAATTCATATGCTTTTTTAGTCTCCAAATAAAATTTTCACATATAAATTTCTAAACAAGCAATGAAGCGTTTAATCTTTCCAGAGGCTTCAAGTATACTTTTGGGAGTCTCCCAAGGGAGTTACGAGACAGACTTAATAATCACACACTCGCCAGATGAAAGGTGCCAGGCTTCCTTGTGGAGATGAAAAGACAGTGGCAGAGAGTTGTTCTCATACCTAGGGGAGGGGGTTGTTACATGAGTTTCCATGAGTCCTACAGCACAGAGTCCAACTGCTGAGCTGAAATGATGAGCACTGAGTTTGCTAAAAACAGCTATATGCACCTGCTAGTATAGCAAGGCCCATGAAACGAGATCATTAAGTTATTCCTTCCTGAATAAAGCTAAGCCATTCAGTGAGATCACAACGAAGCTGGTATCTGCGCTATAAACAGGTTACTTGGGTAGAGGTTTATCCTCTCTAATATGGATTTTCAAGACCCAAACAGCACAGAATCTTTCATTATTTCACTCAAAATTATCCACTTACTCATTTCACCTTATGTTTTTCCAAGAACAAATGATTTACTTGAAGACAAAGACTGCTGCCCATGGCTCCGTCATTAAGTCCTGCCACCACAATTCAAATGATGCCAAGCCAGCAATGCTGCAACCCTCTCAAAGCTCTCTCCCATTTGAACTACCACAATCAGGCTGGCATTATATGAAAATGGTTCTCAAAATTCAATCCAATTCTGTTAGAAGGTAAAATTTAATAGACCTACAGGAATATTTTGATAAAGAATATGGCACGCTCTATGAATTACTCCAGCTCTCTGGAAGATTTACTTAAAGCCTTGAAGTAATTTTATCTCCTAATCTTTTACTCCCGAATCTCTCATCAATCACATAGCATCAGTTTATCAAATTCAATTATGCAATCGGAGCTCACTAAATACTCACTGAAAGCAGAAATGAAAGTAAAATACTGGGCAAGGATTCCGTGAAGAAATGTGGCAGTAAAGCTTTGACGACTTTGGCATTTCTACAGCTCTGCACAGACAAGATCAAAATGACGTTACGCTAAGCTCTGTGTTACACTCTAAGCTGCAAGGGTAAGCAGAATTATAACCGGATCTCCAAGTTGAGCTGTTATAGACCATCACAAGGAAATGGGAAAATTAACAGGAAAAATGAAAGCCATTTCAAAAAGAAAACGGTGGGAAGGGAGGAACTGACTATGGGATGGAAGATAAGTGCTTCATTTAACAGTATCATGAGATACTTGGACTTTATAAATTTAGGAAGGTGTCACTTAAGCCTAACCTTGGCCAATCAATGGTTTAGAAGCCGGAAGAGCATCTCTTAACTCTCATTGTCTTGAAAGATGGAGCAAACAGGTAAGAAAAAGTGCATTCGAGTCCTAGAAACAGGAATAATAAAATAACGGAATTAGGGTTCTTAGTTAAAGAGTTTTTATCCCTGCAAAAAGACAAAGATTCATATTGTATGCTGTTGGTTTCCTCTGAACACGTGAGGGTTAACACTTCCAGTCTCTCTGGCTCTTCAGCTACACTGATCTAAAACCAAAAAATGAATTGTCAGAGTTGCAAGGAGCAGTGAAGGGATAAGGTGTCTATCTGCTGGAACATACATACAGCTTCTGCAATTTTTCATTAAGTCTGCTTACCCAATTCACTAATGTTCTGACTGGTATCCCTTAAAAAGGATGTTGCAGATTTATTTTCATGAAAATCTTAAGGAAAAAACAGGACTGAATGTCAAAATTATCTGTGTATTTGCACTAAAACCTGTCTGCCTTGTGTTTGTGCATCATTAAACAGCAAGTTACATTATACTGCCAGGTTAGCCCGTCTATTTTCTTTCCTTGGTACATGCAAAGCTTAGATGGATTTTATCTCAGTATATTTTCAAGACCTATTTCAACAATGCACATACACTTCTGTTTGGATTAATGCTGACATTTAAATTTAAAAAATTTTGCTTTATGCTATTGTTATCTACTTTGGGCTTCTCCCTGGCCCTAGCAGGTGAGGAGCATCACAAGACCTGAGAGCTCTTTCATATTCTATTCCCCTGTGAAAACCACATTCAGGTACAAACTTGCGCATAAAATCTGTAAGAGGAGAAGGCAGCCTGACTATAGCTTTGTACTGAATGGAATGGGAACAAAAATGAGTTGCTACTCATCAGCTAGATAAGAGAACTTCAGGAAAGCAGAAGCAAACATGGCTTCAGAAACAGAGTACTGCTATCTAAAGGAATTCAAACACACCCTCCAATAAACACATTAACAAACTTTGACTAATGAGTTTTAGCCATCTAAGAGATTACATTATTACAACACATAAATCTGAGTCAGATTAAATAGATCTTTCAGATATTACAGGTTACCACAGAATCTTGAAAGCAGCCCTACCACTCAAAAATCCATATGTTTTAATAAAAGATGCAATTTGATCTTGAGCACATCTATCCTACTGAGAAAAAGGAAGTTAACCAGACTCCAGAGAAGTATCACATCATCTTCACCATCAAAAAGCACTGCAACTACTACCCTGTTAAAATCTCAGTAATTTTTTCTCCAGAAATCATGAGTGCCAACAGCCGCAGGTCAAAATCACATGCTTGTATCCTGAGAAAATCAGTTACTGAGGTTCTGAAGACACTCAGAGGAACACTGCAGTGAATGCAGAGAACAGGTTAAGAGATCCTTGCTGCCATTACTATTTGTCTTTCTTATATGTATCTACTCTTAAATCATTTTAGATAAAGCAATATTGAATATTAAAAGTAGATTAACCTGTTCATAAATCACCAAGTCAGAGTAAATACAGTTCAATCACTAATATATGTCATTTTAGCATATCTCCCATCACTCAGTTTACCGAACAGATGACATTGAAAACAAATCTTGACTGAGATATTTTTCAGTATTACCTAGAAAGAATACAATTGGTTTATTGAAGAACACACCTGTATTGATTCCACTTTATTAGACCCAAGTCAAAGCATAATGCCCATCACCCTTTTTCACGTGTGTCTAAAAGCATGATCAACTGACACAGAAGAATAAAGATAATCTCTCTGAGGAATTTTCCAGGAAAATGAGACTACAGAAACTACATAGAGAATGAATGATGAGTCCAGAAGAGCCACAATACAGAAATGCATTTGTACTCACTGTTTGCAAAGAAAAAAGATGCGAGCTATCTTCAGGTAGGTTAATGATAATTGCCACAAAGAGCATTTTAGATGATCTGTCTGGGGGATTAAACACTTAATACAAAAGAATAGTTAAATTAAAAAGGAAACTAGAAGCAGGAAGCCCAAACTGGAGACAGAAAGACTCTTTTCAGTGCTCCAAGCAAAGTATATAGGTGCAACTATGGGCAGCAGAATCCCATCAAAAAAAGTTCAGCTGTGACATTCATAAGCCGATGCTTCAGAGTGCACACAATTGACTACGAGCTGCTCTGTACTGATTGACAGCTGATAACTGTAACCTTCTGGGGAATCAGAGCCATTTTCTTCTTATTTGTGACTTGGGTAGGCAAAAGATTTTTCTTTTTCAACTTATCCTAATTCCTAACATGCAAGCATGCATGTACAAGCTCTGGATGCAAGTTGTATTCTCTGATAGAAATGAACTTCAATATCTTATATGGCATAAGTATTTGGAAAAATTACACAATAAATCTTGAGAAACATACCAGCAAGTCAAATTGAATTCAAATATATTTGAGTCTATCTTCTTTTTATTTCAAACCTCCCAAAATACATCGGCGAAATGCTGTGAAAGTTAGTATATGATCTATTCATAAACTGTCAACAATGTCAAACATACATTAGAGCGTTGAGTCACTTTAACCATATTGATTTTCAGGAATGCTATTCTACCCAAAATATTGGATATTTGAGATTCAGATTTTCTTGGTTGGAAGTGTGACATAAATCACTAAGTACAACAATTAAATTAAAATTGCATTTTACTACCTTATGCTAAGCCTGTGTTTGAAAGGACTGATACATCAATAGTGAATATTTCATTAAAATATCTGGTTATTTTTCCAATATACTGCCATGGCTCAGAATTTTCACACAGTGGTATAAAACATGCCCTTAAAGTGGATTTCCTGAGCTTTTATCAGAGCCAATATCTGATTTCATACTGAAATAATACTGAAGCATCTATATTTAAATCAGTTCTTCTTCCTTAATTTCATTGTCAACTAAATGAGCCCACATTACCCATTTTTTTGTACTGCTATAGACAAAAAGATAACCTGCTTCTTGGGTACATCCACTACAATCTCTAAATGCAAGTACAGTAACAGCTGAGGTTGATGGATAATGCTTTTAAAGGTTTAATTGAGGATGGAATTAAATTGTTTTAGGACTCAGCAAGTTCTGTGAGGAAACCTGCATATTTCTAGAATGTGACATTTATTTCTTTTAAATGCACAGTCAATGGAAGACAAAATTTCAATAGGTACCTGTTTTCATCTCGAATAGGTCAAATAACTAATTGGCTTGTCAGTTATTGGATAATTGCCAATCATTTGTTTGATTTGGGTGGAAGAAATGTTGAACTTAGATTGCATACGTGTTGCACACTATTCCAAGAGAAAAACTAAACATTCTGAAATGTACAGATCTGGTTGCCTTTCAACAATTAAGTAGGAGTCCCAAATGGCAAGGATAAGTGTATAGTTAAGCAGACATAACTAAAAACTTACTTTGTTTAAAGAGAAAAATAAAACAACAACAACAAAAAAAACCTTCAAGTACCAGTTCTCTATTTCAAAATTGCCCAAATGGCAACGCAAATTCCAATTTGCTTTCAAGTTCCTCATTTCTTAATGCAAATAGATTAGATGTTTTTCCCAAATCATGACTAATACGTAGCATAATTTTCTAAAAAACAAACAAACAAAAAACACCACCATTCATTCCTTCAGAAACTTAAGCAATGCTAAGATACACATCATGAAATGTATCGTTACAGGAAAACCTGCCTCAACATTGCAACCTTCCCAGTTTGTTTTAATGCACAAACATTTCATGTTTTATCTGCTTTCTTCCATTTTCCCCTACAAACTACTTAAGAAACTAGAAAAACAGCTCAGTGTAACACACAAATCCAAGACAGATGAACAAAAGCCAGAGCAGTTTTTTGATGATTAAAAAAGAAAATCCTATCACCACCTGTTGCCTAACAAAACCTTTAAACATAACCTGTTGTGTTCACAAAACCTAAACCTACTCCTGAACACTGTTGTCTATTTAAAGACCGTCTTTTCAAACACCACAGATTTCTTTCCCTTTTGAGAAAAGGTTTCTTGAGGCTGGCAGTGTTTTAGCAGAAGCACTGAGAACAGGACCACAATGAGAGGGCCCACAGAAGCCCAGAAGAGACATCTGGATCTGGGAAGAAACATACGGTGGTCAGTAACATCATTCTGTTCAAAATTCCACATGAAATGCTCTTGGTTATCCCCAGTGAGCAAAATTTTCCCACATGCAATTATATCATTTTTTTCTTGAAATCGATTTCTTTAGCAGACCAGACAAGAAAAAGAATGAGCTGATATCATTTTATCTGAGCCTCAAGCAGCTCCTGATATATTAACCAAAAGTCCTGTTATGGTTTCTTTCCCAGTTTAATTTCTACATCTCACATTTTAGTTTCTCTTTCTGACCTTCTGTAATACTCCAGCTGAAACAGATGAAAGGGAAAAAAAAAAAAAAAAAAAAGAGCTTTATTGTATCAGAAGGCAATAACAGCTGATATTCCATGAATTCATGAAACTGACTTGTAAGACTAAAAATCAAGAAGCTACAGATCATGTTCTTAAATTATGTTTAGTGTAATTCATCCCCAAAAGAGGCTGCAGAATTATTCTGGGAAATGCTCATAACCACACCTCAAAGTTACAAAGTTTGAGATAAAAAGCACTACAGTGTACAAAGCAGGTAAATAAATGAGAACCCATTAAGTATCAAAACCAAACAAAAAACCTCCAAAGAAATATGACCTCTCTAGGCTGAATTCGGTATCAAAGCATAACCTCCATTCTTTTTATATTCTCTTAATATGTAGTGATGTTTACAGAGACTTGTGAGGCTCCCAAGGAAATAAGCTGCTACAGTTTAAATCACAGCACACAGCAGGTGGAAAGCAAAGACTGCCTTACAAGGGAAAAAAAAAAATAAAAAAGCCAAATATTGCATGACTTGCTTCCTTATCTAACGGCAAAGGAAGCTACTGTTGCCACCACACAATCTCCAGCCATTGGAGGGTCAGCTCAGATCACACTGGTATCGATGCAGATCTACTAAACGTAACAGACACCGGGATGAAACCCTGCAGACAAATTAACAGAACAGATAAAGCAAATCACAAATATGGCTTTCACAACTTTGTCCTTGGTGCAAGACAGATTCTCGGTTGTTTTGTAGAAGATGAATTAAATCAAAAAGGTAAACAGCAGATGAGTGCCTGGAAGTACCAGAACAGAAACACTACTGCAGCAGCGGGAAACAATGGCACAGCAAAGGCACTGCCAGACTTGAAAGGCATGTAAGGTCACCTATTTATTATTTCAAGGACAAAATTATTTCTAAATAGCAAGGAGACTATGAATAACCATAAAAGATATGAACACATCTCTCTTGATGAAGGGGATTGAATGGGAAATGATTCATGCACAAGCCTTTGTTAAAACAACACCCGCTCCTTACTGCTACTGTTGTTTTGTTTATGTGTAGCTTGTAATTTTCTTTTTTGCCCTTTAAACTTGGAAATGTAAATAGGCTTATAAATTGGATAAGGCCTGCCTCAACAAACTCAATTCAAAGGACCTCAATGGTGCTATTGAATTCAAGGGTGGTAAGCACACCATCACATGCCATACCAAACAGACACGGAATTGTTCATATCCTTATGTGATGCTGAATTAGGGCAAAAACGCAATCAAAGCAAAGCCCAAAGTTCACAGAACTCAATTCAAGTACCCCCATCATCTTAAGCAAATTCTGCAGCAGGCACCTGGTTAGTGCTTGAGTCAGGAACAACAGCTCGTAGTGATCCTTGCAGAGCTCTCAAACTATCTCATTGCCCAATTTGTGTAGACAAGTGGAGAATATCTTGTACCGTGCACACAGGGAGATACAACTTCGTATACTTTCACGAAGGAGCACTAATTAAAGGCCAGATCAAAGGCTCTTTAAAAACCTGATATAAATTAGCTACCTTAATTTTCCCTAATACTATCAGTTATTTCTGCATCTTTTACACTAAATCCTTTCAGAACTATCCAAGTAGAATCCTTTCACCACCTCGGGGATAATACATGCACCTAGAGACCACAGAATTATTTTCAACAATACTAACGAAACATATAATTTCTCCTTGTCAGAAGCTGGAAGAAGCGTATCACTTCTTGAAAACGTAACTCAGCTTGACATATCTGAAGGCAAAAAAAAAAAAGCAGTTACTTTATTAATCAGGATGTTTTATTTAATTTTCTTTGAGTTATAAATAAGCAACAAGTTAATACTTTTCTCAACTTTTGACAGTTCTAATGTTAATTACATGTATTGGATTTTATAAATCAATACTTCTTATACAGTGTTATTTAACTCGCCAAGTGTAGCAATAGATCAATGCATTTACTGTTTCTGCTAACACTGATGGACGACATGCATCAAAGGGATATGTAAAGAAAAATGTAAGATTTGTAAATCAGACAGGGTTAAACTCCAGTTAGGCAGAATGAGAATTTAAATAGTGTTTTGAAAATAAAGTCATAACTTTATTAAGGTTTAAGAGGATGTAGAAGTTTGGGAGGCACAATTCATTACTCTAAGCACCATATTCCTGTGTTCAGTACACAATGCCTCCATCTAAACATACTGCTAGGCGATCAAAAAAATTAAGTATGGTTGATAATTACAATTACCAAATACACTATGGTCAATGTGCTTAAAATTTCATCATAGTACAGACTGAGGTTACTTTCACCAGGATCCACCAGACAAAAGTCTGAAAGCAGAAGTGTTCCTGCTAAAAAAAAAAAAAATAAATAAATAAAATAAAAAAATTTGTGGGACAAAGAAGGAAAGGACATCTAAAATTCTTCCCTTGAGTAGATAAGGCATGTTGTTCTGTTTTATCTCCCCACAGAGGAAATAATTACATTCCTTGAAAGGACTGAAGGACTGGGAATTTCAGATATGTTTAAGCAAAGAGCAGTTCCGTGCCTAACACAAGCTCTAACCTGCATCAGGAAAGCAAGAGGTGAGACAAGATCAGCAGAAGTAACTTCAGCTTTCACCACACACCTAATGCCGACCTGAGCTATTTGACATTTAAGATTCACAAATAATAATGACTGCTCTCCCTCTTCCAATACTGGAGCTCCTCACATCTTTATATATAGGGCTAAAAAATATCTACGTAAACTTTCTGGTTTTCCAATCTAAAACCCTACAATTAAATCAATTATTTGGAACGTTTTCATACCTGTTCTACATCTAACAGAGAAAAAACTTGTACAAACAAATTGAAGAAATAGCATCCTCTAGAAATACCTGAATACAGTTTCTAAAATATCAAACGGAGATTTTTAAGTGTAAGGAAAAGCCTGCAGCTATTGTGTAACAGCCAAAAATACAGCTTTTTCTGTTTTGAGATTAACTGTTCCAGAGGAGGTCACTGTATTTGTAAACACTTGTAATCCCATGGCAATACTCAGATACAGTACTTATTGCAAAAAAAGCTCATTTTGCAAATTTCCCTGGAAGGCAGAATGTAGGTGCTGAGGCACAGCTGAAATCCAAGCACTGCCTAGAGGTGCCAGGAGCAGGCAGCCTTTGGGTGCTTCCCACCAGGCAGAAAAAGGGAAAGACAAAGGCCACAGGACGCCCCTGCTCTAACTCTTAAAAGATCTGGCATCTGAATTGCAAAAAATATACAGAACAGGTTGACTCCCAGATTTTTCAACATCCTGTGACATATTCTAAATACTCTGTAGTCGTACTTTAAGAGGTTATCCCAAATAATTATTCATACATTTTTCACACAGCTTTCATCGACATAGTTTATGACAATGTCTTTTATTAGCATTGATTTTAAAAGGTTTGTTTCATGGAGTAGATCTTCAGAGATACATGCTCAACCAGAAACCGTGTCTGACTGAAATGCTAGCACATTACACTGGCTCATTAAGAAGCAAATTAGTTGTTTTTCTATTTGTTTAGCAATACTCAACAGGTACTTACCGTGACACTGTTTTAATGTGGAAACATTAAATTAACATGTTCCATGGTTATAGGAGACATTTATTGGAAAAAGGCCAACCCCCCAGCCTCACATCAAAAATGTGGGTTTCTAAATTAAAGTAACATACATTAAATTACTTCCCTGCGTGTGCTTGCCAACCCATTGTACCTGACAAATGGCGAAGAATTCTGTAAATATGGAGAGTTTACCTCAAATACAAATATAAAAATTATATACATGACAAAAACAGAGCCACTGTCTACTCTGCATACACAGCTAAATCCTGAAAGCTGTAACAACCTCAGCTATTTCTCTTCGCTATGTATAAAAAACAAGTAATATTAATAACTATTCAGCCTAAATTAGCATTAACTTTTTTTTAAAAAGAAAAAAAACTTTTGACATTTGGCCTTTAGTTTATACCAGCTTAGGAATAACTAGAAAAAGTACAGCAATGGCAAATAAAACAATGAAGCTGTAAAAAATAGTATGATGGATTAAAATATATTGTTCTCATTGGGTGTCAACAGGGCAAGTGCTTTCTAAAAATTATGTTTCCCTTTGACAAAATCAGTACAATACTTGCTGGTACAAGCAATAAGAAAACCTCACATAAAACACTTCCGACTTGGCTTTCCATTTTAATGGCTGCAGGCAAAATTCAGAATACATTTGTCAAGTTGATATTATCAACACAACAGGGGCATGCCTGACTTGTTCTACATTTGTTCTCAAAGTTCACTTTCAGAGGCCATCAGCCAAGAAGGGAGAACACAGGAAACCAAAATCATTCATACTAGACAGACACAGAAACATACCTTCAAATATTTAAGAGAAGTTTCAGTAAATGTTATCACATATTTCTCTGCAAGGCATCAATCACATTCACTTGAACATTAAATACAAAACACCAACCAGTCTGAAAATTAAAGGTGATGTGCACTCTCTCTTTGCTCAGTTTAATGAGACATCCTAGTCTGATCTGTGACAACTAGTGCCAACATCTGTAACTTTTTGCCTGACATCTGAAATTGATTTCAAAGACAGATCCTTGAGAAGGCAAGAATACTACAGAAAAGGAGGAAAGAACAGCATCCTAAAGAAGAAAAGTGAACATATAGACCTAGCCTTTTTTTACCCCTTTAGTACTTAAAAATCATATGCATCATTAAGTAGCCTGAAGGAAAATTCCATTAAAACTTTTCAAATGTATCTAAACCTTGCTCTTGTGCCTTTGAAATGAATACCAGACAAATATATTAAAAACAATTCTTTGCCTTTATATTGTTCGTCTTCTATTTTTGTTCTTTGATGATATGTGGAAAAGGATTTTTTCACCACATACTTAGTGAAAACCTATTCTCTCATGAAAATAGATGCCTTTGTGCATGTATTTTATCTTTTAGTTTCTTAGATGTCTTTTCCAGCCTAAAATATATACAGAGAATATATTAGAGATCAAAAAGCAATCAATTGTATAATTCTATGATTCACCCATAGATTTAATGAATACATAGTTAGTATGACTTAATAGAAACAATACCAGAATTATTTAAAAAGAAAAAGAACTCTTTTTTAAACATACATTGGATGAAAATTCAACAAACCCTAGCACTGAGGCTCTACATAAAGAACTGTTGTACAACACTGTTGTAGTACCAGGAATTACAGCAGTATTTAATGGGCTTCAAGTATAATAAAAGTGCCTGGGTTGCTAATTTTTAAATGAGGGCACAACAATATTAGGGTAAGAAGCTTCACTTTGGCACCAATGCAATGCTTGTAAGAGAGGGATTTCAACAGCTGTCCTGTACAGATGGTTGCTTTTACTTACAAAGCTTTGAACTGAAGACAGATTAGGTCTATGGATGAGGGACCTTTACCTTGCTGCTTTGCTCACATAGTTGGCAAAGAGAAAAAAGCAAAGAGAATAGAATAAACATCTTGTCTACATCATGCACATTTCCTAAATGTACGAAAATATGTGGTTATTTGATTTTAGCAGTATGCTGGTTCCGTTGAAGACCCTGACATTTTTTGGGGTGGGAAACAGAAAATTCACCTTTCTAGAATTCCCATCAGAATGTCCAGTATTACAAAAAAATAAACACCCCAAACAAACAGCAGCATAAACAACACAAACACACACACAAAACCCAGCAGATAAATAGAAATTGCACAGAGGAAAAGAATCTGAGTCAAAGTGAGTCAGAAACAAGCGGTATAAAAGCAGCATGCCACACACTGCATGACTAACAGTACATGCCCTGGTTCCACAGTAATTAATCCTATTTTTCGTTGCAAGTTGAAAGGTTTGCAAGAGTTATTCCCAGGAAAAAATAAAAATAAAAAAAATGTTTTTCTTTAAAACAAGGCATAATAGCAAAGCATTATGTTTTGCAGTGTTGGCATAACCTTAGAAAGTGGCAGTGTACACCATTCAATGAAAATGTGTTTGAATCAAGTTCACAAAACACAGAAACTACTTTGCAATTCTGACCTGAGGTTTCATTTTTGAAATCAGTCTCCACAGTGACTTTTTAACGATCCTGGTTTAGCAATTCCTTGGTTTACTGCAACTATTTACCGCAAATCATTGCCTGATAACAGTTGTTCACATCACACGAGTATCTGCATCAGTAACAGTTTCTCTTGAGCCTTAAAATAGGATATCAATACGCTTGATAAAGGAACTACACGACCCATGGCACTTATCACACATCTTCCAGCCCTTTACCTCTAATGAGTGCATCTATTGCACAAGAAGGTTCAAAAGAAATATTAATTAATTCTAATCTGGCAGCTATATACTATCTAAAGGCCAAAATGGAAGGAATCTGGATGGAATCCATAGAGCGTAAGGTGAAAATTTATTTAAAATTGTACATGAGAATTTGAAAGCTCTAAATCCTCTCAAGAGATTTAAAACTGAAACTGATCTTTTTATCTCATCAACTGCATTTATATGAGCCACCTTTTTACATAGGAAAGTGAAACAATAAAACACTATTCAAGCACCAAAAACAAAAACAAAAAAAGAATTCTTTGGAATTGTAAACTCTTCCTGGAAACTATGAAACATGTGTTACTCATCAGCTTACAGTAAACAAATATAAAACAAACAGAAACAAATAGTTCCCAAACAGAAAGGAAAAGCATAAAAGTTTTGAAACATGGCATATTTCTCAGTCTCAGGATGGGCCAAGATATTGGCACAATTGATTTTAACTATAAAACAAGAGGAGCACATTAGCAATTTATTGTAATTTATGAGTACATCTCCCATGAGTAGGTTCTAGACCAATTATTCTCATTGTAACTGTTGCAGGAGGCCACACACAAGTTCCTTCCTTCTACAAACACACTTGGGGAACTCTGTGGCATCAGCCTATTGATAAATATTTTTGAAAACATAAGTTACGGTTACATCTTCAGAAGCGTCCTGCAAGATACAATCCTCAACATATCACATTGCCCCCCCCCCGTGCCCCCCCCAGGAGACTCATTTCAGATAAGATTTCAGATTGTGAATCTTTCCAAATGTTGCTGAAGTCCCCATATTCATATCATCTGAAAATCTGAATTCAGAAAATGATCACAATGACTTTTTCTCCTTTTTCAGTGAAGGAGCAGTAGTACGTCAATGGTTCCACATTTTCCTTCTGATCTACTCGTAGCTCCATCACGCTCCTTGTAACGCCGCAGTGCTTTCAGGAACTGCCTGTCACTGACATCCCAACTGGTGGGTGTGCTTTGGTCTGCTTTCTTTTCCCCTTTCCCTGCAGATACTATAGCCACTGGAAGCTGTTGTGAGCATTCCTTCCTTTCTCTCTAGAACACACCTTCAAATCCACTCTCAGAGAAGTTTCCCAAGTGACTGTAAATCATTTCCAAGTTTTTGCCGCAAGCGGCCGATATAAAAAGTTCATTTCTTTGACCCTGCTTGCAAAGCAAGCTTTCTTACTTATCTCCCCTTGCCACCCAAATAATAGATGACAGTCAGCTGTTTTATGTTAAGACTCTCATTCCCAGATCCCTCATGCTGATTCATTCTCAGCTTTCACAGTGTGGGCATTAGTTGTCAGGAAGAGCTATGCTGGCTGCATTTCCCATATGGAATCCAACAGCTGGAGTTCATTCATTAGAGCAAGCAAGAAGTCCTGGTGTAAATTAAGGAGAGCAAAACAACACTGACAAACCCTTCTTCCTGTATCTCAAGCACAATATTGAAAAGTATTGTAAAGAAAGCACATTGTTCTCTGAGGGAGGGAATTAATAAAGTCCAATTATCTGTGGACATGCTTGTTTCTATGAAGTCCCCTCACTCTCAGATTCCAGTAACCCCACACTCTTTCCCCTCATTCACGACTCCCTGAATACCAATAGTCCAGTCCCACACCTAACACCAGGTCCCCTCCACACCCCAATACCTTCATCCAACCCGCAGATTGTCACACTCCTGTGACACTTCAGGCTACAGAAATCACGAGATGTGGCAGGAGGCTCCTACTTGCTGCTGGGACAACTGCTACGAGTAACCGGTGAGCCAGTAAGTCCACCACCACAGACAACTGCTGAGGTTATATTTAATGGAAGCACTAATTTTGGTCATTGATACTAACCAGCTACCAATTTTCAAGAACTTACAGAAAAATACATTGGAGGCTTCTGCCTTACCTCTGAGGTATTAAAAGCTACTGGCATGGGAAGGATTAGTACCAGCAAACAGTCCTGCTTCCTTGAAGGCACAGGATAAAGTAACAAAGCTGCCATATCAGAATTCATTTGAAATGCATAATTAATAAACATAAAAGATGATGTTAGCACCCTTAATTCAGGTTCTGACCCTCAATATCAGAGAACCCCTCCTGACGCTCGGGCTTGCTCACACTCAACACCCCGCTTCCCTCTCCTGGGTGGCCTGACATCCCATTAATTCTGAAACAGATGAAGCCAGCAGGATTTCAAAGTACTCTAAGTTATAGAACAGAAGCTCAGTTTGGTTCTTTTCAAATTCACACTTTGCGCACAGAACGTTACTATAAGCTTTGTATCATATTTATTTATTATTTTCTCAATTATGCCTCAAACCATTCAGCTCTATTATCTGCTTAGAGAAGGAAAATTTCTCTATTCTTTACTCTACAATATGACAATTTGTAACACTGGTGAACCTATGAATAGTTTTTTTCTTCCTAGAAGTATCCCAGGATTAAATTGTCTAAAATCGTATATACCAGTATTGCATCAATGCATACACATAATGGAATATACCCTTACTATATTCAATGTGGTTAATCCTTTTGATTTTTAAAGAGTACAAAAAGAGTCAAAGGAGACATCCCAGACCTTAGCTAAATGATATTTTTTTTCTTTGTCTCTGGGTTATTCTCAAGCAACTCAAATTATTTAACTTAATAATTAACCAAAAAATCACTTTTAACAGCTTTTTCAAGTTAACTGCTATGAGAACTTTTATCTTTAATAATAATCAGCTTTCTGCTAGTAAGACAAACATAGCCCATAACACTTGAGAAATTATTTTGAGATAAGCTACTTGCAACCTTCTAACTTTCTCATTGGTATTTTTAACCAAACTTTCAAATATCTGTCAAGGAATTTCCTAAAAATTCTCTCTCTATATATGTATTTTAATATAGCAGCATAGCATTCTTCTCATAGTTTGGGGTTTTGTTACTTTGATAAAAACATCTATTTAAACTTGTGAAAGGAAGTATTTTGTTAAACTATTATGGAAGTAATGAGAAAATCTTCCACGATATTATTTAATTTCAAAAGGGCAAACTGCCTAGAATAAGGAAGCTTATTAAAAGGGTCAGAAAGGTTAAGCACAAGGATAGATAAGGCAAGTAAGAAAAGGTCTTTCAAAAAAAATAAAGTTCAAATGATAGAAAAAAAAACACAAAGTCTTGCATGGTGAATGTAAAAATACAGCAAGAGTGTCACAAAAAAAGAGGTTCAAGAACAACATAAGGACTTTTTTTTCCCCCTAAATCAAATACACTATCTTCCACTCTGTAACGATGTCCTAAAAGAATAGCTCAAGAAAAGGTCCCAGTAAATAAGCTAAGTAAATTCTTCACATCCGTGTTACCCATGTAAAAGCCTAGAAACTTCTCAGGCCACATATCTTGTTTTGTTGCAGACCAAGTTAGAGGAGTTGACTACAAACACTAAAAGCAAGACTTCCTGTAGCCGAGGGCTGGTTAGAGCCTTGGGGCATCTCTCACTCCAAAGGCCGGTCCCCACAGGCCCACAGGGCAGCAGGGATGGAGGTGAGCTGCCCGAAGCACACATCCAACCTCCCCTGAGGCAGCGCCTGCCTCCCTCCCGGCAGCACGGCACACAGGCTCGGTGGTTTTTTCCATCTGCTAATAAAGCTCCTCAGCACCAGCTCAGGGTTAGCCAATGCGTTTCTCTCACTGCCTTCTCCTCTGCTCCATGGACATGCTTTTTTCTGCTGCCCCACGTTTGTTTTACCGCTGCCATTTCAGCTTTAGTGCTAGCCCCGTCCATTCCAATTGCCATCATTAATATTGTATTTAATGAAAAGGCATCACAACAGGGTCTGCAAGACTGCACTAATCAACAGTGACTCACGATGGAGATGTCATTTGATTATTCCTTAGTTTTTGTTATTGTTGTTTTTTAAATGTGCATTGCCTGTCTTGTATCACTTTAACCTGAATACAGACGAATATGAAGACATCACAATAATATAATGAAAACTGAACAGCAATCTTGTCCTTACAATATTGATGTATTTTGAAAAATAAATTAATGAATTGGACTACTTCAGGTAAAGACCTATGTGATGAGCAGAAAGAAGTCTCAATTGACACAGTGAAAAAAGCTTCATACCAACACAAATCGGCCCCTCCCAGCTATAGGGCAAAAGGAGGTCTGTACCAGCAGCACTGCACCACTTCAGGTGTGTTCAGAGCACTCAGCTCTCGTCACCACATGAGGTGGTATCTGAAGACACAGCAACTAAAGTGATAAGAAGCTGAAATGACAATCTAATTTTAAGAAATGTGTTTCAAAACATTGTTCAAACATGGTTCAAGACTGAGGGTACAAACCTAGCATACAACCTTGAAACAAAACCTTTTGCATATGGTGCAGGACTTGGTACTATGAAAACATGCACTGCCTTTGATTCCTCTTGATATATGTAGTTTTTTCCACATTCCCCTGGAAATGATGCATATTAAAGAACAAACCACTTAACCACTGGCTGATGTTTCCTTTACAATGAGAAAAACAACGCTTTAGCATGAATAATCATCGTTAACATTGCCTGAATTTTTGATGTTAAACAGCACATGGTCAGACTAAGGATTTTAAAGGAATTATTTAAATGGAGATGTTAAATATATATCAGAGTAGGAGATAAATAGTAGCTGTGGCCTCTCTTCTACTTAATTTAAAGCCAAAAGGACCAAAGAAGCACAGCATTTTTATTGATTTTTGTAAACACTGAAATAAGACAGTTATTTTCAGAACTTTTATTCTTATTTTTAGATGCGTTCCCTAACTTCCGCCGTATGCTAAAATTATAAGGCATATTATTAACATGATCACAGTTGTAGTATTAATGGTTTTAATGAGCTATTTCTTAGAAAAAAAAAAAAAAAGGAAAAAATGCTTCTTGATGTTTTTCTTGGAAGACTTAAATCTATTCAATAAATGATAAACAAAACTGTTGCAGATGGCATTAAGTGATCCACAACTCTTTCAGAACAGTCTCAGCAACGAAGTCTAGGACAAATAATGCTACAGTGTTCAAGTGAAAATCTGTGAGCCACCTGCAGATTTAAATTCTTGTTTCTGTGAGAACTGTAGCAAAGATTTTCCCATTCCAGATTTATTATGATGTTTCAAGTATTTTACAAACCTGGAAAGTGCAGTAGATTTTATCATCTGCCATGATACAGGATAATCTGAACAAACAAGTCTCTAGCTGGCTTTTGCAAGAAGCAGAACAAATAATATTTGATATATACAGAATCATCAATGCTATTTGTATTAACTAGGAATAGGTTTAGCTTTAAATGGTCAAAGACTGTCTGATAAACGTGAGAGCCCATGTACCACATAGCATAACTTAAGTTTTTTACTCCATCCTACAACAGAAAAAACTCCAAGACACATTTATGTTTCAGCATGGAGTTCTACTGTAGCTCCATAATTATTATTATTGTTCCTGTTTTAATAATTAGTATATCCATGTGAAAAGTTTTTGTATTGCACTGACAGTTACCATGGAGAAACCTAAGTTTGATAATATTACTCAAAATACTCCTTTCTTTTCTTTTTAAACTTTTTTTGTTCCATGAAATTGATCATAAAGTTTATTCTAGAAAAAGCCAGCAGTATGTGAAACGGTTTTTGTGCATGCTGCTTCTTTTTGTTCCAAGAACAAGACTCTGAATACTTAAATTGAGTGTAATTATAATTTATTTAGATTGAATAATTTGAAGGGGGAGATATCACTAGGAAGAAAGCTCCTAGATGAGTCACAACTTTCACCTTAGCTGAGCAAAACCTAGTATTTCTGCATTGCTGAAGAGATTAAACAGGCAAGATGGAAGACCATGAAAAAGTGGCACATCAATATGGAAACAAACAGAACTGTCCTTTGAATATGAAGCAGAGGAGAATGCATCATATTTCACAGGGATATTGATCACAGAACACTGACGGGAAAGTGTCCTAGCACCTTTATTTAAAGGCAGGCTTCAGTGAAATTGTTGGTCTATTTTTAAGAAATTATAAAAAGAAGATAAAGGCCATGCATGATGAATTGGAAAAAACTTCTGATGGATGTAACAGACTTGTGGATCAAAAGCTTTAACGCAAGAGCTGTAAAACGGTAAGTCAGATAAAAGTCATACTAGCAAACATCGAATTTCTTGGCTGGAAAAGTAAATTGTCAGCTTACACCCTGGCAATACATCTGCTTTGTCAAGTTTTAAAAATGACTAATATTAGTGGAGCCTTGGCCTTGAAATTGTATTAGTAATCAGATATTATGCTGTGAGTGACAGTCAAAGTTGATTGAATAGAAAGAAAACACAACGATGCAGAGAAAGGCATGCCCAGACCAAATGGGTTACTTTGTCTAGACAGAGTGCTGAAATTAGTTAGCTTAAGGGCATATTGGAAGACTCGGTAAAGGAAGATTATGGTGTAAGGGAGATCTGCACGTGTACATTTTTCTGCTATTTGGTTCTTGCTGTACCTTTCACTCTGTACCTTCAGAAAAATCAGTAATTAATGCTTTATGTTGCAGACGATGGCTTTGAGTCATTTCATCAAGTTCCTAATAACAAATTCAAAAGGGAAACAGCTTGCAGATGTCCAATACAATCAGGTACGTGGTAGGAAAACAGCTAGACCAGACATGTCAGGGACAATGGATACAGCGTTTTCATCTGAAAGTGGGAAGAGTCTAAAGAGGCATCACTCGAGGTACAGAATAAGGGAACTGAAGCAAAAAGTTTCTCCCACCACCATGACACATATAAATAATGAAAGTCCTAGAAATAATCCTCTCTGCACTACAGGCAAAGAACCCTTTGAAATAGAAATATTTTATGAAAATACTAGATTTAGAGTCCATCTTTCCTATCTAAACTGCTAAGGTAAGGAATGCTTAAAAAAGCCTGGGGGCTTCCCAGGACAATTTAATCCAGTTTTGTAGAACAGTCCTTGAGAAAGATGTGCTGCCATTACAATTAAACAAGTTACTTTTCCAAAGTTGATTATTTATGATTCTAATAGATGGTTTGCACTTGTACTATATCATTGCAACACATATCTTCGTATCATTCTCTCCTGCGAAGAAGAACTGTTGAAGTGTTTAGCGATTTACCATTTTCAATTATATTACAAATTCGCCTGGAAGTTGATTTTTATACTTTGATCTAAAACTATTACCCAAGTCTTGTACAATGTAATTAAATAAATTAAACCAGCCCTTGGGGACCTTTTGCTCTAAAATGAAATTTCAGATCCAAAGAGTGCCTGTAACCTTTACTGTAACCATGTCTAAAATGCTACTTGTAATTTCACAAGTAATCAGATCTTGACAGAACGGCAGACACTTGTTGATGGAACCCCTCCTTCCTGATATCCCCGAGGATAAATTTACCACATCATGATTGAAACAAATTCTATTATATCAGAGCCCATATTTTCAAAAGGATATTATGAGTCCTGAAGAAAGGGTTTTGGAACAATTCTGGTCAGTTATAAAGCACGTGCATCACTCACCCCCTACGCATCTGCTGGCCTGGTCAGCTCGTTGAAAAAAAATCCTATTTAGTGACATATAATATTCTTCTTCCAGATCAGCCCTCCTAAAAATCAGTCTGACTGCAATACTCAAGTTAGTACAGATAAGCCATAACAAGCCAAAAAAAAAAAAAAAAAAAAAAAAAAAAAAAAAAAAAGGCCAAAAGGCCTCAGTTGAAGCACAAGTGTAAAAGGCCAGCTTTAAACATGAATCCCTAGCCTTGCAAATTAAGTTAGAAAAAAAAATCTTCAGTCCTACCTCTCCCAAAAATAGTCAACAATCACTAATTAAAAGGCAAGAACTATAGTCAATAATCACTAATTAAAAAGCAAGAACTAACTGAGCAGACAGTAGTTAGTGTCATTATGCAAATGTGCAAACAAAATATATGCAAGAAGCTCTACTCACATAATGCAGGTACACAATGAAACGTAGGCTCAAGACAACACAAGAACTAGTCACAACTGATTTTTGCGCGACACCTGAAAATTTCACCTTCTCCCTGCAGTTCATTAATCAGAGGGCACTCAATAGTATTGCTACCACATGCAAGACGTGGTTCCAGCCGTTTGTGCACAGAGGTTATCAGGCACACACCAATGCGCCGGCTGAGCATACAGGGGGCTCTGGGCTCCTGCTTGTGCCCGTCTCCAAACTGCCCTGCACAAGCACGTACTAGAAGTGCCAACTGAACTCAGGCGTAGCACTGGGTCTGGGGCACCACACAGGCCTGAAAGTCACTTCATGAACACCCAAGACCAAGGAACTGCTCCAGCCTGACACTGTTAGTAAATCCTCCGATGTTATTTGTTCTTACTGACATATTAGAGTTCAACTGCTGTCAGTGGCTATTGATCAAATATATGGTTTTGTAAAGCTGGATATCATCAGCCAGAAAATTGCAGGAGTCGGTGATTGCTGCTCAAGACTTTGCATACTTCACTTAACATGCTTTTCTTTTCATTAGAATGCCTTTTATACCGATGACATTGAGCTAGAGAATGTTCTGCCATCTGAAAAATTTGTCATTCTGTCCACTGGAATTGGAGCATCAGCTTTCAAGGGCAGCCTCCCACCTTTCTGCCCCCTCTGACAGTCACCACGCTCACGTACTCTGACACAGCAAAATGCTTAGCTTCAAGGTGTTCCTATGCAAGGTGGCACCGTAATTAAGCATCAGGTGTAATTCCCGAAGCTCTGCTAGAGCAAGCCTTGATTTCTCACCCAGCATCGTACCTTCATTTTGCCAATGAGAAAACACAGATCTTATACACCTGCTCAGACATCATATATGCTTCAACGTAAGCAAGTCCTAAGTACTTAACTAAACTGAATCTGAAGTAGTCACTTCACTATAACTAAATACAGAATATCAATAAACAGATATTGTACAAAAGGAATCCTTATGGAGATTCAAAGAAAGTACTCCAGTGCAAATACTTTCATTCTCTCCAGCTACAGAAATAACTTACTACCCATCCTGAAAGAAATGTAACCAAGGAAGTATGTCATTTGCAATAGGTTCACTATGTAAGAGCAAAGTGGTTTTTCATTATTATTATTTTAGCTACTTCTGTGTATTTCAGCTTTGAAAGCAGTATCACACAGCATCAAAACATTTCTGATAAATTACAAGCATGCAACCAAAAGTACAAGTGAGAAGATATTATGAAAACATTAATTCCTCTACATTACTACTTTCAAAGGTCATATCTGAGGTTTTTTCATTTTTCTGAGAATAATCCTACCTTGTCCAAAATATCTCATGCTTCTTCTTTTTTTTTCCTCCCCCCCCCTATAGATGAGGAAGAACTATAATGCTTGAGCAGTTTGATCTCCCTAGGAGATGGATCAATATGTCTGAAAAGCATCACTTATTATAATAAAAATACATTCATTAGTAATATTAAGCCTTTTAATGCATAACTGAATTTTTATTTTTCAAACCTATGGGCTACAGAATACACATACCCCAACAAATATAATTATAATGTAGTTGGTATGAAAGACACCATCATACTGATGCATAATCCCAAAGTGTGCCCACATACAGGGAAGGCATATCTAAACAAATACATGTGTTGCATTACAGCCAGAAAACTTAAAGCAGCATGCAGGAAACCAGAATGTTCAGGAAAACAGAAGCAGAGAAACACAGAAGAGTTTGGGTTGGAAGGGACCTTTTAAAGACGACCAGATACAAAAGCATTAAAATAAGGCATTTATATCAAACATATAAATAGCAGCCGCTCTTGCCAGACTTTACAGCCTGATTGTGCAAGCTGCTGCATTAACAGCTGGGGCTACAGATCATCCTCCTTGTTTTGCACTGTACAAAGTCATCCTAGAGTCTAAGGTTTTGTTTTTCCATAGTGAACAAATAATTGAGGTATACCCCATGTAATAGGAGGAGTTAGAAAGAGGTTTTTTGATTTCGTTCACTGCTCCTTGCAGGGCAAAGCAGCAGCAGACACATCACCTGAGTGCCAATGAGCCACCACTCTCCAGTATTTGCAGTCTTAGCTTTCTAGGTATGATTGGGTAATATAAGCATGCTGCCACATAGAAAACATCTTTATTGACATGACATAACTCACTAGAAATTAAAGACCTGGGTGAAATGACTCTGGCTTCTTACTTATAAATCCATTAAGTGGTTTAAAAGTGACAAACAGTGAAGTCTCAGAGGGCTTCTTTCCTATCTTCCAGGTGATCTTTTACTCGCAGGGTAACAGCAGGTAACAAGATACTCAAATTTCTCTGTCTGTTCCCTGTTCCTCCAAAGGCCTAATGCCTCTGTGTGGCTTTGTACAGGTTATAACCTTTCCAGATTTCATTTACCCATCTCTAAAATGTGAATGCTGCTGCATTTCCTCCTGGGAGTTACATGGAGCCCTAGAATATTAATCCTGGTAGAGAGCTTTGAAATCAGAGAATTGAAAACAGCACAAAGGTCCAAGTTTTATCTTGTGAATCTTTCTTACTGCTTTTCTATTGTTAAGCCCATACAGAATTAACTATGGCCATTTAAATCATTATACCTTCTAATCTTGCCCTCCCCAGGATTTTTATTTTATTATTTTAAGATAGACAAGAGGTAAAATAACTTAAACCAACATTTCAGCTTTTCCTTCTTACAGATGTAACATGCATCGTGATGTTCCATATGGTGTTTCTGTTGGGCCAGTGCTGTGTTCAACACTTACAATGGCATCCTCCATGGCCTTCTCTGTCTAGATGAACAGTATTTAAAGAGCCTTCTAAAAGCAGTAATTGGTTTCATTATGAAAACCTTCTTTAAAATGATTACAAAGTAGTCCTTGTGGATCGTTTTCTGTGTTGATATCTAAAAGCTTTTCCTTATGTTTTTTTTTCTTTTTTTTTTTTTTTTTTTCTTTCCAAATGCATAAAAGACACTGAGTACTTCAATTCTATGGAAGATTAAACACTTTGCTAACAGTCTTACTAGGCATTACTGTAAAATGTAGAGTATTTTTCTAGTTAGTATACAAATTAATGGACTTATGTTCATGGCTGAAGAACAGAAAAAAGAATACTTTAAAACCACCATTGATGTCTCTTACAAGCAAATACAGAGGAGATCTGTTAGATTTTAAAAAGTAAAAATAAAATTAAAAACTTAAAATTGATGAGAAGTATTTATATTCTGAAGCAAGTCCAAAGGACTAGAAAAATCCTGAAGTTACTTTCATATGAACTACTTGCATTTATTTGTTTTCAGTGAACCCAATAGAATTGCAATAAAACCCAATAAAATATTGGGCCAAAATCCACAACTAGCCCCAACATTTACAACACATAGACACCTAGCTATAAGGAGACGTCACAGGTTAAGCCCTCAAATGAGAGGATGACTTTTTCAAAGCTTGTACATTTTAGTACTTCTGTTGTTTTATTCATATCACCTTCTTCTGACTCAAAAAATCCTTATGATTTCATGATCTCTGCGCAGATAGATCATGAACAAGCTGCCCTTTTCTCCATTCATATCAGCTAGGCCTTTATCATGAAACAATAAGACCACTAGAAATGCTCATGAAATTTCAGCCTTTTGCTGTACCCTAACTCCATCTTGACCCCACAGAATTTTTATTTTTATTTATTTATTTATTTTTGCCAGAAGTTTCTCTAGATAGTCCTCTTCAAACATTCACCACAATGTGAACATAATGAAATATGATTAAGCCCATTTTGTACTACATCACAAAAGGAGTTTACCAGTTACGACACCTCACCAGAACCTGGCTGGCTGACAAGAGCAACCCCTAAGGCACACAGGTCCATGCAGGAGGGTATTTACAAGGGAGACCTGGGCAGTCGAATCGATGAGAGTCCTGTGTTCTTTGTCCTGGGCAAGGTTCTGCAACACATCTTTCTAGATAATCATAGATTTTGATCTAGCAATAAACAGTAATTAAAAATATATTTTTTCACAAATATTACTCATGGTGTTAGAAATAGTTCTAAAATTCAAATTTTCCTTTGTAAGAAGTGATAAAAAAAAAAGATATTAGGATATTTAGAAATTCAGTAATCAGAAACGTGGGTGATCTTTCACTACAAAGTCTCACATTCTGACATTAGATTTAATTTGTTAAAACACATTCCTTCAAAATAAGTGAAAACAATCTAAACATTCGTTCTCTGAGAACTACATGGGAAAGTATTTATCTAAGTTAGCTGCAATATATCTTAAAAGCAGGCTCAATGTAATGGCAGTTAAATCTTTGAGAAACTATTCCACATTGTTCTATATTGTTTTACCGAACCCATGGGAATATGTCTTTCTGTATGCTTTAGTGATGCACGCAGCTTTGACGACACTTCAATTATCTCCGGCTGAAATTGAATCTGTTAAGAACACTGTAAACCGAATAATCCAATTCCTTCTAATACACCAGACTGAATCCCTGAGCTCTAATGAACATTTTTCCTTTTTCATTCCCTCTCCCTAGAGCTAACTAAATTGTTGAGTCAAGAACCTAGCAATTACGTATCATTTAAATATTTTTAGTTTATACGCATTCATCATTTGCAAGTGAGGACGTGATTGCAGTAAGCTTCCCAACAATGCTATGCAATTTTAATTACCAGAAATCCAACACTGTAGGTGAAACAATGTCATCGATACCTAAAACAATGTACTCTATGTTGCTAGCAGTACTACAATTACAGGAAAACAAGGTTTATCATACAGGAGATATGTGTATATATATAAATATATATACGCACATCTTTATGCATTATTTCATGCATAACAGTTTACAATGAAAAGAACCAAAAATCATCGTCTAAAGCTTTAAATTCACTATTAGCATCTGTTCTCCAACAAACCTCAAAGTCATAAATACAGTATCGAGAACTTACCAGTTTTGAGGATAATTCCCAGTACTCCTAACTCAAACTTCATGCAACTCACCTAGACAAGATCATGAGTAACAGATTTCACCCTGAAGATATCTCTGCTGTGAGCAAGAAGCTGAACAGCATCAGCTCCTGCAGCCTCTTCCTGCCTAGTTTCTTCAGTAATTCTGGAATTCCTACACTTGAAATCAGAATTTGCGGTCCCAGTTCCGCATGATGGCTAAGAAGAAATATTTAAGCGATCTTTTAATAGAGTACTCTGTGCAAGTCTGTGCAATATACTCTCAGACCACCATTACTTTCAACTCTTTCATAATTTTATATTACAGAAATTTTTATATTACAGAAATATTCAGGTTCTAAAGACAATCTTTATAATGCTCTTTTATACATACTGCTGTTATTAAGGCAAAAATTAATGTCTTGATCTTCCTCACAACTGAAAGAGTGGGATTAAAGTTCACGAGATCTTTTCCTGTACAGTTAAAGAATTTAAAATAGGGTTAGTGACTACTATATACAGTGATTAGTGATCCCACTCTTTTGATGAAAGTCAGATACGTCCCAAGTTTCTGAAAACACTAACCAAAATAAACGCACATTTAATGAGTCAGTTTGTGAAATGTTATCACTACTTACTTTCTCTAAAAATAAGCTGCAAACCACTACAAGTACCTTTCAAAAGTAAAATGTACAGCATTTACATTAGCACACATTTGAAGTTACTAAAAGTCATCTTAAAAGGATGCAATCTCAAAAAGCATTAGCTTTTAACTAATATTCTTCAATCTTACAAATTTAAGAAGTACCTTCACAGTGTATTCATTCTGAAAAGCACAAGCCAGTAATTCTTAAGATAAGCAGCAATATAGCATCTAGGAAGAAAAAAAAAAAAAAAAAGGCTACAAAATTCAAAATCCTGAGAACCAAAACTGAAGAGTGTGAAAGCTGACAGGAACAAGCTCTTTACTGTTAATTTTCTACTTCAAAACAATTATGCAGTAGCTTTCCACAAACAGTCAGATCAGCAGGATGACAAGATCCACCTGTTACCTTAAGCCTGCAATACACACAGTTTGCGTTTGAAATTCAGCATGAGCTAGGCAGTTAAGTAGAATGGCTCTCAAAATGCCCGGTATAGAGCCTATTTTGGAGAACCCTACAAACTGCTGTGGGATTTCCAGTTATTAGCTAGAATCAAGGGAATTCAGTGGAACAAATTACTGTATTTTCATCAAGATCATTACACGTTTAAGCAAAAGCAAGGGCATGCTGCAATATTATTTTTCAAACAAAGCATAATAATAATATTGATCAAAGTCTGATGATGCTTTAAATACCTAACACAAACTTCTCCAGATGTAATTCTGATCAACGTAAAAGCCTTTAAATTATAAGACAAAAAAATAGTTGGATCAACATTAATTCAAAAATATTGTCTTCAAGAGCCGTGTTTTCTAAACTGTGATTCTGTAAGGCCTTCTAGATACTTGGACGTTTTCACCCTCACACGTTACAAGTAAATAAATATCTCACTTCAGAGAAGGGCGGCACTCCTACCTTCCCTTTTGGTGACTGTCCTTTTACACAGAGACACATCTTTCCCTAAACCTTCCATTCAATATCATCTGTACATTAAAACCTTGCATTACAAACACTTTGAGCCAGTCCAGAGAACGTCCACCCTCCTTCTCTTAGGCAAATCAGAATATTTTGATTTATTTAATGCTATTAGATAACCTTTGTGAATTTCATCTAAGTTTAAATTATACAGTCACTGTAAAAGAGCGCTCTTTGGGAAAAAAAAATCTCTGAAAAATCTTCACTTCTTTTTCCAACAGCCAATTTAGTGGCTGATCTGATGATACAGCACAATCAAAACAGTGTCACAGCACGGGAATATTAGTTCCCAGCCTAACCAAACCAGAGAACCTTGAGTACAGGCAATTATCGGACACTCAAGACAGTACAAGTGCCTTCCTACCTGTTCATTATCTCTATTTAGACAAAGGAACAATGTAAATAATTTCCACAAGGAGGCATATATAACCTTCTTCAGAAAGGGGACACCTTAACATACCCTTATTTCTCTTTACTCAGACCAAAATGAAGTCTAAACAATTAACAGGTTTCCAAATTAGTTGGTTATCTCATTTCCTTCTGTATCATCATTAATTCTCTGCTACTCATGCTTTAAATAAACTTTCTTCTTAAAACCTCTCACTGATGTTACATAAATGTTTTTTCTACACATACCCAAGCCCTCTAAATAACTAATACTAGTTTACTCTGTTTTGCAGTTATTTTTGTATTTTACATGCAAGTTCTGCTCTGAAATTGTTTTGATATCTTTTCCTTTGACACCACCCTTATTGACACCACAGTATGCGAATTTCAGAGTTTTCTCCTTTTAAAAGAAGTTTCAGATATCTACACGTCCTCTTGCAAAAATAAATTGGCACCATCAAGAGCCTAAGTCTTCTTTGTTCTTCTTTTTAAGCAAAGCTATAATATTGTACGGCTTAGTTATGATTTGAGATGGCTTTTGTCCAAGGCAAAATAGGAATAGACGTTTAACAACTGATTGCTGGGGACTAGCAAAACAATTTCAGTATGCCATATACTGACCACTTTGCTGGTGTGACAGGCAGATATTAGCCGCAGCAATACCTACTTCCCTAAACACTAATAAATCTCCTCTTCCCACTGTTTCCATAACACATCTCCTTTTCCCATGTTTCTCCTTCCGACAGCATTGTGATAGCCCACCTGATTCCCCCACTTGCTGGCAAACACCACTGAGATCACCTGCCTCCCACTCGCAGCATTCTTGTTTTTACAGCAGAATATTTCGCATACACTTCTGAGAGGACTTAACACAGCTCTCACAGTGATGTCCTTCAGGACTACCCATTCCATTTTCATGCTGGGTAACATATATAATATGTCCAGAGAAACTCCAGGTAACTGTTTCCCCAGAAACACATTAAGCAGCAATAAAAGGACTGCATTTTCACTTTTTCCAAGAGCCTGAAAAACCAAGCCCTAGAAATCAGTGTCCATTCAATAACCCTAGGGGTGGGGGTTGTCTCTGTAGGAGGATGGTATTTCATATTTGGTGTGCTGGGCACTCAAGGGTTGTTTATCTGCAGCAGCTCACAAGTCTCTCAGGGTTGCCAGCAAGTGCTGCTTTACTCGGATTCATCATTGCCAGAACAGAGAGTGCTTTTTGGATATTGTCATATTCATCCCAATTCATCCACATCCTAATATCATGCAATACTTAATAGCTTTCACTTAAAATTCTCAATGTGCCCTATTTTGACCTGGATAGTCAAGCGTCCAGAGTAAGTCCTCCTCCGTGTGAAACTCAGTGCTGACCACCCCATTCAGCCATTCCCAGTATTTATACCCATTTGGAACTACATTCGCCTGTAAGGGCTTTACCTGAAGTCAGGCATATAGGGTACTTCATAGTGACACTCCCCAAACACCTTTCTTTCTTACGTGGACTTGATCTGCAAAGGACTATATCAACTTTATCAGTGGGCCCAATCCCTATGGCTCTCAATTCTTCTTGGCTCTAGGGGACCACCAATGCTTATTTCATTTGTTCTTATTCATCCCAGATCTACCCATTTCCCATCCAACCTGAACTGTTCCCTTTACATAATTGACTGACGACACCTTTAAAATACGTAATTTATTGCATATATATATGCTTTACATTATGCGGTATTTTATGTGCTGCCTTTTCTCCCCGTTGAGACCACGCATAAAACACTGTTAATACAAGTGTCCCACAGTTTTAAGATATTCTGCTTTAAACCATTTGAGACTAAAATCCTCCTTTCAACAGTTCTATCACACATCACATTATTGCACACCTGAAGTCCCTCTTCAGTTCTCACGGGTTCTCAGAAGATACGAAGGACAGTTAGGTCTTCCCTATGCGATTCTGAAAATCTTCCCTCTGGAATTTCTAAGTGTGCTGAATTGACACCCATGGTTGCTAAAGCCCTTCATCCTCAAAAGGGGTACAAAGAGCAAAATTGCACGTTTCCTTAGAACTGTCCTTCTGGTTAACTCGAAGGAATCATCCTTACGAACGCAAACAGGGTTCAAACCCTGTGTCCACTCAGTTCTTGAACCGTGGTGGCTGCTCTGCTGCTTCAGCGAGATACAACACACTTCAGCTTCCGAGCAAACCTATGCTACAGCCTCTCTGTACAATAGCAGCAGCCCCTGGAGACAGAAGTTTCACTTCTCAGTGAAGAGATGCTTATTTACTGCTTCAGCGTGTTCCAGAAGGGAGAGCATTTATACTTTCTGCATTACAAGGTCTCTCTGTGGCTGCCTCTCTACTACACATGCTGCAGGATTTCAGTGTAGGATTTACACTTTGTTGAAAGCAATACATCTTAAATGAAATGTTAAGTTACATATTCAAATTAGAAATGTAAAAAATGAAATAAGGTACCAAGTTATAACATTATAAATGTATTGCAAACAAAAAATACAACTGGAAAAAAAAAGTACTGATTTACCTCAGGCCTAAAAAAAATAAGGAGAAATAGACAGGAATATACCGCCAGTGAACTATTGCAAGATAGTTTAAATTATGGACAGGAGCATCTTCATACAGGTAGTTTTTATATGAAAATAGTAAGAGCTGGAGAAGTGAATATAAATTTCTTGACTTGGAAAGTTGTTGAAAAGACCCTGTCACTCTTCATGACCTGTGAACCGTTGTCTGCCATTTCAGCTCCAGTTCTGTTCTCATCCTTCTGGAATTTGAGTCACCTCAGATATTTAAGGCTATTCTTTGGAAAGACAACAGCAGTTTACAACCAGAAGACACATTTTCAGATTTTGTTTTAGAAATCTGATTGAAATGAGAGAAAAAAAAACACCCTAAAGGTTAAAGTCTCCAAATAAAATGTCTGTTTAGCTGTGGGGCTTAACAGCAGCAAGCTTTGGAGGATCACTTTCTTTAAATCAATTATGATCAATACAAGCCAGATGGCTGGCCTGTCACACCGGATTGAGCTGTCTGGATGATAAGGTCACTGCATCTGTCGGTGGGAAAGTGCCGCAAAGGCATCACATCCACAGCTCCCGATGCTCCCAGCCCATCTCTTCGAGGGGAGCACATCAGGGATGAAGATGTGCGGTGCAGGAATTAGGTGAGGTTACCGTGTTTGACAGTGTTTGTCAAGTTATCTTTAATCACTTTTGTGGAAAGATTCAAGAACTAAAACTATGCTATATTGCCCTTTTAGCCAAAAGAAATTTCCAACAATTTTCTCCTGTGGGGAGGTATTTTCTTTCCTTACATCTGCAAACAACATTCTGATGCAATTTCCCACAGACTGCATAATTTTAATGCACACCATACTGTGTATCAGCTATCAGAAAAGTTATTACCATAATTAAATGTCATCTCTTTGAGGGGACAGAAATAGCAAGTTCCTTCTACATCATAACTGGCATTGTACAGCCACTTGTAAAATAATCTCTCCTGCTGCTCCAGATACTCAATGATCACCCGTTTTTGTTACTTTTATTATTGATGTTATTGTATATACAGAGATGTACATACTATATAACTACAAGAAAAAAATTAATAGACCTTAAAACACTTAAAACCAAGTACTAATACAAACTGTCTTCAGGTAAAGTTTGAAAAATACCCAGATCTTCTCTTTGGTGCTTTTATGTCAGTTTTGGTTACGTATGCTGAATCACGGGAGATTAAAGTCTGCTGCCTTTCAGCATCCTCCCAAGTGGCTTCACAGAGTTCTACTTGGCTTCCCTAACACCGTAATTAAAAAGAACGGAACTGATACGACTCAACCAAGAACAAGCAGATGTACCTGTGTGCTTTTTTGCCCTTAAAATATGGATTAGCAGAAGTAGCTCTGTGGTGTTTAATAGCCTGAGTACTAATAAATAATTTACTACAGAAACACTAAAATATTGAAACATTATTTGAATGGGATACTTAGCCCATAATTTACATGCAGTAAATTACTAACTAAAACTATTTTCCATTCAATTTTCTTTCAAAGAAACAACGAAAACAAAAAAATGGAACTATGCATCCTCTGACATAAACAAATGTCCTTACCACATGTGAAGAAAATTAGAGCTACACTTCATGAGTGCAATGTTACTGTCTAAAGTTACAGAAGTATTTCTCTGCTGAGCTAATAAAGAAAGCTTTGCATGCTTCACCAACTGCTATTAAAAACATAGTTCAACAGGTGTATGGCAAAGTAGGCACATTCAATACCGAATGCACTTGTGATACAAAATTTCTTAGACTTATAGATACTGCAGATTTATTAGATTCATAATAAGTAATAAAACATGACAAACTTTAAGAAACGCAAAACATGCTGTTTCAAAGCAAATGTGAGAGATTGGAAAGGCAATTCATTGTCCTAATCTCAAAGCCTAAGGTATTGTTTAAATCTCATTCTATGTTCAACCAGTTTCTTCTTTTACAATAAAAACCACACATTCTTTCTCAGGGCTTTTATTCCTCCATAAACTGTAGGCTACTCCCTTTTCTTTCAGCAGGAAGGAAAGGAAAACACATTTTCAGAGGGCCCCTTTTGCGGTTCCATTAGAACACTAACAAGACAATTCCAGACTTTCTGGACAAGTAAATCTCCACTTATTTGTCAGAACATATCTTCTATATTTCCCTACTAAACCAGCAAGAGACTTGTGCATCTTTCTTGACTTGTCTGGACAAATTACGGAAATACATTGGTTAAACTTCGCAGAGTCGTTTGGTTTTAGTACATAATCTACTGCTAAATTAGATCAGTGTTGCTTTTCATTCTACTGACTTAAAACTAAGTTTAAAGTATCTGGGTGAAATGAAGAAAAGTAGTTCAAGTAAATCGAAAAGAATTCAAATTCAACAGCAGTCTACAAAATGCCTTCTGATGCATTAATGTCTTATGCTGTTTTTATTCATACTGCACTAGGAGAGATATAAGGTGGTCAGAGTTTCTCAGTGAATAAAAATCACCCCTTGTGTTGCTGAGCTTGTACAGAATTCCAGAGTTCTGGGGTTTGACAGCAGTGCCCGAGGCTTTTTCCCTAAGGCCTCTCCCAGTCCCCTGGGCAGGCATCAGACTGGTTCAGGAAATTCTAGGCCTTGGCTGCTTGTTGCTGAGCATTTGTACATAAAATTACCAGAGATATCTGTGCATAAGTAAAAGCAGAAGACATCAAATTGCTAACAGTAAGCACTGTCATAACACAAGCACACAGTTGCAAGTTGCTGAAGCCCAGTGCTCTGTATTTCTATGTAAAAATTTTAAATTACATTTTTTAAATTAAAATGACTCTCCACTGATTCATCCATCTAAATTTGCACCTTCCTGAAGAGTTTACCCAGTAAATTAACAGATGAGCCTAAGGAGACTTCATGGGAACAGGGGAGGAGTAAAGAATAATATTAACAGGTTAAACATCGAGGATGACTGTGAATGCCTCATCTCCCCTACAGCAAAGACAGACATCTTGAGAAAGCACGTAGAGCATAAAAGTCACTCAGGAGGAGGAATGTATGAAAACTATAGTAAAATATACATCTCCTGCTTAACTCAGTTGGAAGGTTTCTTAGCTATCACAGCTTTGACATGTAAACTCAATTTTAAGTCAAGTAAATAATATGCTGAGGGTTCCACAGACCACAGGTCTGCAGAAAGCAGAAAAGCCATGCTTGCATCTTAAATATATGAAGAGTGGTCATCACCTCAAGCATTGCTCGTGATCCCACACAATGAGTGGCAGTAGCACTGGGGCTTGCCTTTTTTAAAAAAAAAAAAAAAAAAAAAAAAAAAAAAAAAAAAAAAAAAGGCCAGCTCTTCAGGCAAACAGGCCTTTAAAAGAACAGACCAGCATTCTTATTTTTATATGTTATCAAACAAAATATTCCAGTTAGCTATATTTCATCAGCTTTACAAAACTATGCTGTGTTCTTATCCATCTCTTCGCAACATCTGTACCACGCTGCTCAACCTTATGACTCTTGAGCTTCCTAACATGTAAACTTCCATGCTCGTGGATCAGGCCCTGATCTTTTGCAGCTACCTACCCTTACAACTATTAATGCTAATATCCCTTCTACCAGTTTTGCACGACAATATAATACTCTGTTCAATTAAATATTTCTTTATGGCTGCCTTATAAAGAATAAAGAAGGATCCTGAGGATTTGAAAGCATGAAAAACATTTCATGCTAATCTTTACCACCAAACAAAGCCTCTGGTTCACATAATTATTGCCACTTATTTTAGCTTATTTGGCTTATGTTGCAATATAGCTTTCTCTCCTCTTATTTTGGGAATATATTTAAATGGCTATTTCATGATGTGATGAGTTCATTAATTCACTTCATATTTTCATTAATCACTAATGCAATATAAAGAAGGGATAAAGACTTTTTTCTATTTTTATATCGTTGCCACTGACTAATCCCGTTGACCCTGAACAAAACACTTTTTCTTTGTTCTCACGCTTTTGTATGTAAAAAAAAGCGCATCATTTTTTCCTCAAGTAAAAGCTTAAAGTAACAGGTTAATCCTACTTAACAGTCTAAGGATGTTAAGCTGAACATAAGTTGACAGTATTAAGATATTTTTCCACTTAGCTGCTATGTGTTCCACTTCTACTCCAGCCTATATTTTTTAAAAAAATCTTAAGAAATATTTCAGCTCCTCAGTAAGTATTAATCAAAAAAATCTTTTCAGAAGGGAACCGGTATTCCTTTTTGAGTTGCTTTCCTAATATAGTTCTCTCCACAGGACTGAAAAATGAAGCAGGAATTTAAGAAAAAATTCTGTGATACGTGTACAAAGAGAAGTGCTTTAGTAATCATTCACAGATGGAGGGATGGGGTTCATACACAAAAGGTAGTTTAACTTTTAATAAATGGAGAGGTTGGGGATGCATAAGTTATGCAGTGGAGACCACTGAAAAAGAAAAATATATTTTTGGAGTTAATAATCTTATTCCCTTATACTCAGCAGGTATAATCCTCAAACACAGCTCGATAAATCAGCAACTTGATTGTATTAACAGACAGATGGGATCTTGAAGTTTCAGGAAGGCTGTGGGACAAAGCAGCAGCATGAGCCCAGTCAGGTGGCCCGAAGGGGGGCAAAGCACAGCTCTCGGTGTCAGACAGCACGTCCGAGGAGGAGGCTGGCCTCCCAACGTGACAGAATGGACCACTCGATGCACCACGTCTCACGTTTGCAATTTAAGAAGTGATTTACAAGCTGTAATTGCAATGCCACTGGCAATACAGGCTATATTGGCTCTGCTGAATGTGACAATAACTTTAAACTTGCAAGTTTATGAACCAACAACAGCATATCTACAGGAGCAAGAAGCTGCTGTGATTTGTGAAATGGCTGGTGGCCATTTTGGGCTACTGTGGCTACTTCTGGCTAAACTGTTGCTGTTTAGAGTTGGACCCAAGAAGTCTTTACAGGCTGTGACTCTGGACAGATCCTCTTCGTAGCATAGGCATGCCCTTGTCTTACCTTCCATTCATGCCTGGGAAACTAATCGTAGAGGATGTCGGACATTCACCTTGCCTTAGTTACTGGTGGAAAGCAATGCCTGCCTGTAAGTGTGGTATGGAGCTTGACAAATACAACAGGGATCTGTAACAGCACTGTGACGCTCGGGATAAACACTTTCAACCTTTTTTTTTCGGTGTTTAGGAGGAAATAAATTTAGATTTAAAGGATCTAAAAAAGGTCCTTCCCAGGTGGTAAAGAAAACAGGGCAACCCAGACTAATCTCGTTAGGCTCAACTAAGCAAACAAACTATAAAGCAATACTAATATATTTATTTTTTGTATCAGGACATGATGAAGCAAAAGAAAAAAAAAAATGTAGCAAAAACCTGTAACATCTCAGCAAGAGAGACAGCCCTCCTGTGAAAGATACTGGGAACTGAGGGAAAGAAGAATAATTCAAAAAAAAAAAAAAAAAAAAAAAAGAGAAAATGGATAATATATCATTCTTGATATTACCTTCAATAAGAAGCAAAAAAACCACCACCATTTACAGCACCACCCACCAATTAGCTCTTTTCATGTTAACCTTCTGTTGCCTCATGCCTGACGGGTGTAATTGGTTTTACTGTTTTTTTAAGCTTCCTGCTACATATTTTCAAATAAGAAAGCTTTTAACTTTTTGCTTCTGAAAAAAATCATTTTTGTATCTCTGGATAAAAGACAGATCAGTGCCTAATTTTAAGTACTCAGAGCTTAATATCCTTTCTTCATTTTCATCAGCTTAATATTTATCAGGTAAATAACTGACACAGCTTTATTTTAAAAAAATATTATTTCAAGAATTTTCCCTACTTTTTATTTCAAGAAAAAAATTAAGTTTAATAATTAAGCTCCTGAAACTACAGAATACTTAGTGAAATATTACTAGATATTTAGATAGTGATTTCCAGACCTTTCTCAAAATGTGTTTCTTCAGACTCAGGACAATGTACATACACAGCTTTTTTTTTTTTTTTTTTTTTTTTTTTCCCAAAAGAAAGCAGATAAATTACTGGTTCTTTAACCAAAATAACCCCCAAAGCAAGCACCTTCTGACAGGTGTTGAAATGGAGATACCTAGCAGACATGAAGCATACAGTATGATTTGCAAAAGATCTTTCCTAACCGAAGGACGGATGCCTAACACTTTCTCAAGGATACTATGGACATCCTATCACAGCTCTGAGCATTTTCTCAGTACAAGCTGTCTCATTCTCACCTGAGCTATTTAGTGCTAAATCCCTCTCTGGAAAATGACTGTACAATGATAGGAACATCGTCCTCCCTTGTGTCTTAATCAGGTGGTAACAAAAGCAAGGTTAATAATTCCACTACAGAACAGTGGTGTCATGCTGGATAAATCCCTTCCAGATGTTAGCAGTAATACCAACACATCATGACCTCAAAATAATTTGTTATATGTCTACACCTTTAGTGGAAGCTTTTTAAGCATCCAGGTTAGGGGAGAAAAACATATTAAAAACATCATTAATATGCATTTGAGACTGTATGATTAGACATTCACGTTTCTAAGCATGGGGAAAAGTTAGTTCCTTGGCATTCCTTGGTGTACTCACATCACAGTCACAGTAAGTCAAACTTAGTTGCAGTACAAGACTAATTCATTCTTATCTCCAAGATTAATAGAAGTACAACTGCAAACTCATCCAGAAATATCAAGCAAAATCTAAACAGTAGCCTACTCTCATACTTTGTTTATTCATCAGAAAGGCTCTTTAATTTGATGGGGCTGGCATTGCTGTTCATTTTGGCATAACATTGGGCTCAATCCAATTGCTAGACAGCACACACGAAATACCAGACAGAAATACTGTACTCTGCAGCCCATTCCAGCTGCAGGTTCCCATTCTTTGTTTTCCTTCAAACAGCTCCTGCCGGTGACAGCATTAAGCTGCCTTGCCAGCCGCACTTTATAGCAAGCAACATCTGAAAAGCTACTTCACAGCTACTCCTACCGAGAAGCTTCACTGTGTTGTGAACATGCTCCCGTGCCCATACAACCTTTCCCCGACCTCGCATTGAGGAGTAGCAGTTGTACACGTCCCTGGTTAGCAGTGGCCTCAGTGGAAGAGAAGCACACCATGACAAAACTACATATGAGCAATACCAGAGCACTATTTGGGCAGAAAGTTTATTTCACCCCAGTTACACATAGAATAGAGCTGAGACAAACCTGGAATGGGAACTTTTTACTGTCATTATTTAATATGAAGAAATTTAAAGGAACATAAATAAGAGACAATCAACACGAAAGCTTATTTTACCACAGAGACCTAGACAGAAGAAGGAAGAAAAAACACATGGGTAAGATTCAGGAAGATAAGTAATTCTTGCATATAAGAAAAAATACAGTTGAAACATGTGGGGTGAGGAAATCCTTCACTTTGTTTATATAGAACCTTTTTAACTTGTAAATCAGCATCATGTCAAAAGAACAAGACAAGTTATTGCTCATAAAACCTGCCATACAAATGGTGTAAACCAAAGCTGGAATGAAGTTCTTGTTTACAGAAAAGTGGATTTTAACAAGCCATTAATCTATCATTTTATATCACAAGTCAAGCAATTTGCAACTGAACATTAGAAAAACTTGTATAGGTCACACCTGCTACTTACAAAGTGTTGACATTCTTGCCATGTTTCACAAATATACTGTCAAAGCTTCAAAGTACAAGATAAATTTATGCAATTAAGTTTTTGTTTGGATTACTAAAACAAGCCATAATTGATTGCTCATATTCTTTACTTCATTAATGACTCTCTAATTAGCTAAAACTTACCCATATCTGTGGCTGGAAGGTTAGCAGTCAGTGATAAAAATACAGGTGTGAAATAACCCAATTTACAGTATCAGATGATGTTAATGATTTCACACAAAGAAATAAGGTCCCATGAAATATACTCTCAATTCCTATTACTACCTACTGACAATCACAGTTTTATATCATGAAAAGATTACTATACTTATCTTCTCATTAGTAGCTAATTTCACTCATTCCTCTTGCCAAGCTAATTATAAGATTTTTTTTCAGGCTGAAATGAATTAATAGGACACTTGGACCCCACTCATTTTTCTCATGGTAAAATAATTAATAAGCACTTACATACAAAAAAATCAAAATAGTTGTGTTAGCTAATTAGGAATAGTAAGGACAATAAAACCTGTAATATACTAAAGTAATAAAAACTCAGTGAGTCATCATCATCAGATTTTGGTAACATGCAGTTCTGTTATAACAAAGAGAAATGAAATTGAATAAGGCTGTCATAAAAATCATTTCCCTTTCCAAAATCTCACCAGCTATTCCTCAAAGACAAAAGGTTAGCAGCGCACCCCTGAAGCCAGTTCTGAAGCCAGTGTTTCAAAGTATTAATGATTTAGACTGATTAGCAAGTTGATCAATTTCCCTGATTATCCTACATTATTTTTACCAGAAAAATTAATGGAGAAATTTTGTGAAATCCGTTAGGTGTGAGGTAAAAGGAGGAAGACAAAAAGAGATCTTTGAGTGATATTTACCTTGTTTTGTAGTGGTGCTAAGACTGTTCCTGGTGCGTGGAATACACAGCACGGCACAATGAAGACGGGTACATGGATGGCAATCAAAAAAACAGGCCTTACAAAGAACAGACTTCAGGTCTGTTTTGTCCCCAACCAATACAGCCTGTATCAAGGTGATTAAGGCATTCTATTGGAAGATGAAGAAACCTGAAAGAACCTATTATGAATTGGAGAAGGAAAGGATCAAACGATAAGGGTTGTAAAAGCCCACTGATTCTGTGTACCATCTTCACATTCAAGTAAGCCTTAAAGTTCTTGTGCTGCTCTTTAAGTCCAAGACATGGCCTGCACTTACGTTTCTGAGAAACAGTAACAACTGGCATTGGTGTCTCATCCGCAATTAAACTAAAAAGTAATAGTTAGAGAAATGACACAAATAAGGCATCCAGGGAATATGAAAGGACATTTCGCCGGCCAAAGGCCAAGTGTCTCAGAACAGCACAACTGGAGGTACGGACACTCAAATGATGACAACTGATATCCTGGATATCCTGATTCATGGTGCCCACATGGGGTAGATATTTCCTAAATACAGTGTTATTGTATTTAGGTAATAAATAGGTAACAAAATTGAGTTGTTTTTATATGTATATATCATTTGCAGTAGTCCATATTGCATATTTCCATATAACCATTAAGAGAATCCTATCTGGAAATCATGATGCATTTCTGCTGCTTATCCCTGTGAACACCATACAAATGGATGGCTACTTAAAAAAATCCCCCCCAGGAGGAAACGTTCACAACTACTGAAAGCAAAGTGAATGATTTCATGGGTCAAAAACACAAATAGATTATTTGAAGTTACAATCCAAATTGGAACACATAGGAATTTCAATATAAGTCTCAAATGAAGAAAAATGTAAACGTGGATTTTCAAATTAAAGGCACTGTAGGCACACAACCACGAAGTCATGTATCATTTTAAAGTTTTGGATCATAATATAGTCTGTAAGCGTAGACTTTTTTTTTTTTTTTGAACTTGTGAGAACGAATTTTGATTTATCTGAACATAAGCACCTCAATATAAAGTTAAGCTCAGATTAGAGACAGATTCTGTTTTAATTACTTTACTGGAATCAAGCCCCTTGCTAGTCTCTTTAAACGTCACTTTGTCCAGAGGGTACTAGATTTATCATCCCTCTGGATTTGAATTAATATAAAGCGTTCCACAGAGGGTTGATTTGTTCTTTGCTTTGGCTTCTCCCTTCCAAAGGGTACCATGCACATTTATGTATTTTCAGTTTTTGTTAATAAAAAAAAAAAAAAAAAAAAAAAAACATATCAGTACTCCAAATCTCAATTCCCTAAAAACAAACAAGAAAAGAAAGACAACAAAACCCTCCAAAACACCATCTGACTTGAAATCATTGGCAGTATTTTCATTGGGAAGAGATGTCTGATAGCTTTCTTTTTAATCTATCTTTACAAAGCTCTCTGAAGATCAAAAGAAGTCTTGCACAGATGTATTTTCATGCCAATGGCTAGGAGAAAGAATAGCCTTCAAGGAAACTGCTCACTGAATCCCTAAGTAATCAGGCAGCAGCGCAGAGTATAAAAAACTTCAAAAAGGTCAATGGATAAGGAAAAAAATATCTTTAAAATGTTGTGTTTGCTTCATTTTAACTTCACTACTCTGGAGTTAACTGCTAACTGTGTAATTTAACCATATTTGACAGTAATTTCTCTTAAATAAAGAAATGTGTTGAAGAAAATAACTACTGTGAAGTAAACAAAGAAATATGCAAATCACCGCACTGTTTATCAAGACAAAATGCTTTTTTCTTACCTAATCCTAGCACTACTGCTTAAACATATTTAAAGAACAACAAAAAAAATCCCTCAGGATATCAAATAACTGAGCAGATGATTAACTTTGTTATGCATTTAATATAAACAATTAATAAAAAATATACAGTGCTTCATAAGAGTCAATTAAAGTTATCTTTTTACAGCAAAATAACTTTGTAACAGATGTATTCTAATCACATATTCAGTATCGCAACTTGAATGAATCTTATTCTTCGTTATCGTTTGCCCCTAGGAGCCTCATGTGTTGTTTACCTATATCTCTGTTCAGCATTTCCACGTGAGCGTTTATGCAACACACTCATATCAGAGCTTTCTACCAATCTTCAACTAAGCCAACAGCAAGTGTCCTGCATTACTGGCCTGGTCACACGCAGTGATTCCGATTCATCCTGCTCTGCGTGTGCCATGGAACTGAACTGAGCACAGAAAACTGCCAAAATCTTGTTCTACAAAAAGAAATGCCAAACAGAAGAAGTGAACGTGTCCGTTCTAGCATAATACATGCTTCCTTGTACTGATTCCATGCCCTTCATACGGAGCCAACAAATGCCATTGTGATTACCTATAAGTAACTTAAGAGCTTTCCCTGCAGTACATATATTATACATATACTCCTTAACTGAAATAATTTGCAAGTTTTCATTGTTTTTATATATTTCCCCCCAAAATGCATTCACACAACGCCTATGATTTACTCTTCAGATCTGGCATGATGAAAGATGACCTTAAATCCTCAGAGCACAAGCACTGGGTATTAGCAGCAGTCATACAAGCACTTCCAGCTTCTCTTTCCTTCCTGTACCCTCTTCCTGTTCAGATGCATCATGAAAGGTCTTGCAGCAAATTTGTCATTTTTCAAAGTGTGTGAAACAGTTTCAGAGTATGGCTTTTAGGACCTGGAACACAATCGTTTTTTGCTTGCCTGAGTTTTGAAACAAGGACATGATGACAATTCTTTGACTGCTGCAATGTGCTTTGTTGTGTTGTACCACTGTCTGAGGACAAACCAAGTTTGGGACAATGCAGGCAGGACACAGAGAGGAAAAAACAGTATAAACAAAAGCTCCATTTGTAGGTCTTATCAGAGAAATAAAAAAATATGTACGATGATACAGAACGAATTGCAGAACTATTTATATCAGATTACTTTCATGATACATGTCCTCCTATGTTTCAAAATAGACCTGATACAAACATAATGCTTCAAGCATTAATGGCAAAATTAACCTAATTACTAAATAGCACTCAATCTCAACTATGATCCACACTAAGCACTTACTCTATAGCTGCTAGGAAGACTGAAAATCAAGGTACAATTCAGTCAGTTTTAAGGAAATCTGAGTATTTAGTATCCAGTACCTCTCTTATAAAGCATTCCTTTTTTCCAAGATGAAAAACGAGATAATTTTTATAGACTTCAGTTGAATTTCACAGAATTTTCACCATGCATTACAACGCTGGGAAACCAGAAGAGCTTCCCCACTTGAGACATTCTTACCAAGACCGATCAGTGTTTGGTACAAACAGAACCTGTACCATATGCACGACTGACTTCGTTGTTCACTATTACATGCTAAGACCACCTCTGCAAGACAGTTTGCATCCTTGCTCATATGCTAGCAAAGTAAACGAGAAATTAAAACAGGTGCTTAATGAGCATTAAGTTCAGCAAGGACATCACCGATACTTGTTACCTTCCAAATACCATCCCCTATCTGTAGCTGTCTCAGGGCTTATAGCGCACGTGCTTTGTCAGACCAGATGCTGGGAGCTTCAGAGGTGTGCAACAGGCAAAGTCACCTCAGGCTATCCTGAGGTTTGCAGAAACTGCTACAGCACCCAGCAGAATCGTTGAGATTCCACCTTTATTATATACCTGATACAGGAGAGCCTTTCTTTTAGGGGGTTCAGGCAGTCTTGGCAGTAATCAAATGAGTATTGAAAAATCTGCAACTGTTCACTTTTAAAATCCAAACACATGCAAGCTATCTCAACAATGAAAAATATAGGAGAGAAGTTTTGTGTCTCCACAGAACAAATATCAGGCTGGAATTCTAATACTGAATGAAGCTTTGAAGAAAAGGATGTCACAGCCTTCAGCTAGGAGAGCAATCCTTCCTGGGCTGGGGGAAAGGACACACCAGCAGCTTTCGATACCTTAGTTTAACATATGAATTCATAATCTCCTTCTGATTAGAGATCTTATCATTCATCCTCCTTAGCATAATACAAGGACTTGAACTGCTCTCTCCCAGTGGGCTGAGCTAGGCTTTACCTCCGGAGCTTTGTACTTGTGACGGGTGTCAGGGCTGCTGTCAGTGCAATGAGAATTAGCTGTGCTGCCCTGACCACCCCTGTAACAGAGAAAGGAAATACCAAACAAATAAATAAATTAATAAATCCTTTGAGCACAAAAAACTTGCTGTGAAATCGACATGACAAGCTTCTAGCGACCGAGCTCCAAGTTGATGATTCTCCTTCCCCCCATTTTTTATTTTTGTATTATTATTATTTTTTTAGGGGAGATGTTTCTTGCTGAAGTGCTCTGATTATTGCTGTCCCATTAGTGCTGAATCAGCTGCCAGCTCACAATCCTTGGGTAAGCACAAATGAATAAACAAATGCGAAATATCAAAAGTTAATCAAAGAAAGTAAGACTAATTCCACCCCTAGGAAGCATCTGCAACGATCTTTAGCAATGTAAAAGCTTTACTTACTTTAGCAATGTGAAAGCTCAGTAAATGAACTTGTGTTCTCCATGAAGTTTTGTTTTAAAAATTGCTCCAACAATGTAAAATTTGATAATCTGAGTTGCTGAAAATTCTAAGTAACATTTTTAAGTGTTTGTATACAAATTTGACAGCTGAACAACTTCCCAGTTACTTCATTTGAAGTTTTAATCAGACAGTATCTTAATATTTTAAGAGTTCAGTCATCTTGTCACATTAGCATGCATTTCAAAATGCGCATAAGTAAAAATTATCCAACCCTTGGCTCATACACATCTCAGCTTGCTTGATTAAACTTCTCTTTGAAACTCATCCATCTTTTGCTCAATCTCCAGCGAGCATTCCTCCAGTACACTGGATGAGAACAGAGCAAGCTACCCGGAGTTCTAAGGAAAAGGAAAATACAAAACAAAACCACCAAAATACTATAGGGGCAGGGGGAAGAGATGACACATACACAAGACACTGCAACCCCTACCCCCAAAATCCTTGAAATATGACTCAAATCTTGAAAGCCCAAAGAGTGCATAGCAGTTTTCAGTCTTGTGTAGGGAATACTTTATGGGGTCCGGAAAAAGGCACGAAGCAGTGATTTGCATGTCTCTCCTCACAGGAAAAGAGGCACTAGAGTAGTAACTATTTCAGATAGTTCAAGCAAATACCAAATTCAAAAAGTAGATTTTCAGTTTTAATCTGTCATCGTGTTTTTGCCAATGAGTACACACATAGACAAATATACATTTAATATACTTTTCTAATACAAAAATAATCACTGCATAAAATTTCACAAAGGAAAAAGCAAAAAAAAACCAAAAACAACCCAAGACATTTGAATGAAACTAAGCTCCTTAAATACATTTGGATAAGTTTACTGTGACAGGTCCCTAAATCTAACTGGTCATAACAGCCCCAAGTGAACTTGGAACCCTCCAGCTCATTTAAAGTTAACATTCGTTAACTTTAAAATCTATAAAAAGCAAAAGCTGCAGAGAAGCTACTACTGACATAAGAGCTTAGACCAAAGGTCTGGCTGCTCTCAGACTGTGTCTGAGTGACTAAAAGAAACTACTCCTCTCTGTGCACAGGTCCTGCAGATGTCTGCTCACCTGGCTGCATTACCAGCACTTTTATCTCCATCAGTTCTTTCACTTTGGCAGGCCTAAAGGATGAAGCAATTCATTTTTCACCCATTTTTGTCATCTACAGCCAAGAACTTCACAAGTCACAACTGTCTCCACTGTCGCATTTCTTCCTCATGCTTCATAAAGATACTTATTTAATAGTGCCTCAATGCAGTCTGCTAGATAAGTTGCATATTTCTAGAATGTATACACACTGAAAAAAGGTAACGTTGGTTTTTGTTCTTAATATAACAAGAAATATTCTTGAGTCAATATTCTTGAGGCAAAGCCTTACACAAGGTCAGCTGCAGTAATGTTTAACCAAGCCTGTATTTCTACTTTTATATCACCTTAAGATCACAAGTACTAAGGGCCACTTGAGTTTAACTAAGCATTCCCATGCACAGTGTAATTAATTCAGCATACAAACACGTTCTCGTTGGAATGAGATGATCTTTAAGGTCCCTTCCAACCCAAGCCATTCTCTGATTCCCTTTTGAATAAAGCCAAATCCTGCCAGCCATACAGCCTTGCATGCCGCTGCTGGGGCAATTCCAGTGAACTAGACAGTGGACCAAATACATTACACAGTCTTTCTCTGATGCTTACTTATTTTGTTTATGAAATTGAAGACCACATTTTTTCCTACTCTTACTGTAGGTTATGAAGTACCTGTCTGCAGTGGGTTGACCCCAGGCAGCAGCTAAGCACCCACACAGCCACTCAGTCACACACACACCCAAGAGGATAGAAGAGAATACAAGAACAAAAACAAGAGAACTTTTAGGTCAAGATAAAGACAGTTTACTAAGCGAAGGAAATGGTGGAGGAGAACAAACAAGTGATGCAAAGGCATCTCACCACCTCCCACAAACAGACTGATGCCCAGCCAGTCTCCAAGCAACCACTACCTCAGAACAACAACAGAAGAAATACATTTTTTTTTTTTTTTTTTTTTTTACTGCCAAACATGTTTCTTGGGGTGGGACAGTGCTTTCACCAATTCAGGCCAGCTGTTTCAGGTGCCTCCCCAGCTCCTGGCATAACGCTGGGAACAGCTGGGTGAGGAGTGAGGAAAAGGCAGCATTAATGCTGTACAAGCACTGCTCAGCATCAGCCAAAACATTGGTGGGTCATCAACACTCTTTTAGTCACAAATTCCAAACACAGCACCATATGGGCTGCTACTGAAGAAAGTTTACTCCAAACCAGGCAGAACCAGTACACCATCCAAAAGGATGGGGCATGTTATTAATATACAGTACTAAAGATAGGAAAAAATGCATTTTAAAATCCCCTTTCCATCTGCCTACTCTATACAAATGTCAGTATACGCTGTGAATTCCACTTGTCATAGCCAAACTCTTTGAGAATTTCTTAAAACAAGCGAAATTCTTATTTTTAAGTAGCGTCTTAGCCTTGAAGGCTAAAAATGCTTTAAAATTCAGGAGGAGCTCTTCTCTCTCAAGTTTTCCTCTTCCCACCAATGCAGATTACAAATATTATTTCTGTATCCAAAAAAACACCAATGAAATTCTTTCATTTCCAGAGTAACCACAAATGTAACATTCATGCAAAAGCAATTTGTACACTACTGTACTGAGTCAGGTACACCATATTTATGTTAAGCCATTAAAAAGCATCTACAGTATTTATAACTGCAAGCATCCTGTTACCTACACACATACCTACTCATTTCAAATGTTGCAGCTTATATATCCAGGAGAAACATAACTGGAGCATCAACCATAAAATACTAATTTTCCGCAGTTCTCATCTTTCTCTTGGTTGGGGGAAGAGAGAGGAACTAAAAATTCTATCAGCAATTTGAGAAGGAAACATTATATACTCTAGGTTATCTTGAGGAATTAAAATGTCCCTTGGTTATCATATTCCAAAGCAAAACCTATTAGGCTTATTCTGCATATATTATGAAAGTTTTAAATCCCATCTGACAAATTCAATTAAGCATATCCTTAGAAGATGGTTGTGCAGGTAATGGAACACTCTTAAGGATTTTTAAAGCTTCATTAAGGGATACAGGTAAACTGCATTAAGATTTATTCAACAAACTCATCAGTAAATCAATTCAAATACATTCCTTAACAGGAAGCATGCTAGTTGACTAAACCAGTACTTTCTGAAAAGCAAGGGAAATTCTGAAAAGCAAAGGAAAAGATGGAAGCACCTAACTCCTACAGTTCCTTTAGGATTAACCTACACATCACTTAAGTGGCCTTATTCTGAAGCCACCTCAGGTCCTCCCCAAGAGGCCCCACCACAAGTGCAGGGAACATCTCTTGTACTTTCACACCCTCACGTCCTCATGTGCCCAGGGTCTCTGCGTCATTCAAACACAGCTACGCAAGGAAATCACACGCTATTCTCTGATTGTTTTAAAACCCCGTAATTACATGTTATTGAATGCATAATTTAAATCATTTCATATGTACATAGTGGTTCTTGAAAAACCTCGAAAATAGTCACATTAAAATAATCACAATTACAGCCAAAAATTACCTTTATCCTGTGCATAGAAGTAGTCAACCAAACCACCTTAACCCATAAAGCTAAATGGAACACTATTTTATCAAAGGGTAGCTGGCTCAGATTCATAATGAAGTACTCTATTCATTTAAATATGGTTATCAGTACATGTTAAAATTTTATGAATACATTTTACTAGCATCCAGTTTAGGACACTTTCCACTAAATAAAAAAATTTCATTAGAGATTTTAAATTGGAAGTACTATTCAGGTAATATCGTTTCTTTCTTTTCCTTTACCCACTCACTATGGAAGAACATCTTTTAGCAGTGTAGAAGGAAACAATAATTCTTTTTACATGCTCTCAGAAGTCCCATATTTTTCGTTTGTGGTTAAATGGAACTGAACAAATATACTATAGACAATTGATGAAGAAATGAAGTGACTGATTAAATTCGTAACCATTTTTTATTGTCTGCAAAATTAATACAAAATATTAGCAAGAGAACATACTAAAACATTTTACTAAGCTGATCTGGCAGTCAATCAGAGGAAAAATCTATTCTTTATAAAGTATGATCTTTACTTTGCATATTCTGAAGTCAAATTCTCATGAACAATTTCAGTATATACATCCATAGTGTCTCAGAATATATCTTTCCTTTATTAACTAATTTCAACCACCCTGCCAAGTAAAAGAACATCCTCTTCAAATTAAAAAAGTCTGTTTGGAAGAGAACAGCTACTTGCATCAACTTCTTCTCTCAGCCGAGCAGCATTATTGCTATACACAAAATCTGTAGTTTGATTTTTACTTTACACGAGGTATTGATTACAAAACCTGTGAGGCCAGCAGCTCTATCTACCAGGAAGATTCTTCCAGACTGGTATCTTGGATTTCATCTAAACAGATTTAATTTTGACCAAAATAGTTATTGTAATTGCTGAAATTAATATTTGTTCCTATCAGTTACTACAAACTTCACAAACATGCATGAGTGTATCTGAAAAATCAATTTTTTCAATCAAACTACGCTTTGTCTGTCTGTTCAGTAAGAGTTCTGAGTTCTAATGAATCTATCTTTAAAAGTTTTTAATATAATATTTTCTAAAGAAATTTAATCTGGTGATTTAGCTACTTTTTCCCTTTTCTGGAAAGCTTATTCTGAGAAAACTTTTGCCCCCCAAATTCAAAAACAATATACAGATTATCTGTAATTTAACGCAAGAAACATAACCTTTGTTTAATGCAAGTGTAGTATAAATTCTTTAACCTCCAAAAAAGTAATTTTACACTTGCTCACTCAAATATTATTTCACGTGAAAATGAAATAATTAGGATAACGACAACACTTGCTGATATAAAGTTTGAAGCAAGAAATCACAGTTTTCTTATATCAGAATATTTACAAATGATGGCTTAAAACAGAAAAGAACATTGCTAGCATTGAAGCACCTTTTTTTTTTAGGAGCTAAAAGGAAGGCAAGTTTTTCATTTAGCTCTGCACCCATCACACCGATGATAGCAACTTATCAGAAAGTAAACTTCAGGACTCCTCAGAGTGGACATAATTGCCCTCTTCAACTACCTAATAGCATTTACCTGAAAAAAAGATTTTAGCTCATGCCAGAAGCAATAGCTGAAATAGTCACAAAATTCCTGAAAAAATGAGATCTGCTCACACAGTGGAATTAGCTGTATTGACTTCTCCATCATAAAGCTTTGGCTTAACCTTTTGAACAGTCACTTCCATAACACCGGTTAAATTAATGCTTCAAAATTTATTTACCTAATACATATGAAATGCACATACAAACTTTTTTTTTTGCACTTTCAGCAGCCACAAAGGTTAAAAAATTTGATCTTCAATGGGATTGTTAGTAAACACAGCTTTCTCTTAAACTGCAAAAGGTTCTTCAGCTGTTGTCCAAAAATTTATTTGCCAATTATCTTTGAGAAAAGCAGAAAAAACTAACAATTCAATTTCACTAATGTTACATGTATTTTTCAACTAAAGGGAATAAGAGCAGGCAGCAGTGGAAGACTAATCACATTCAAGACTCAGATGTGATTTTGTCCACATTGTTTGGCTCCATTCCATGGGCAGAAGTGAAACTAATTAATAATATGAAAAGTAGAAGGTCCCTTGAAAAACTACTGGGTAGAGTTAATTACTGGAAATAGAAAATGTCTGGTTATTTATTGATTATGCTATTGTATTTAAGAATATCCTTACATATAAAGTACCAGTCTGGGAAAGTGATATTGATTTTTAGCTTGATAATTACAACCAGAACAGTCCCTTTGTAATACAAAGCTCTATTCAAAACAATATTTGCCACAAAATTTTGTGCCATGCAGTACAATCAATTACCACCCACAAGCTCTTTAAGTAGCAAAACATTAACATGGACATTTTAACAAGTTTGGTGGTTTGTGGGTTTTTTTGTTTGCTTGTTTCCAATTCCTTGGGAGATTTCCTTTTTTTTTTTTTTTTTTTTTTTAATTTGATCTAATGACTAAAAGCCTGAATGACTGCTGCAAGAATGTAGAAACTACCAAAATACTAGTCAAGTTCCTCATCATGGCAGACCACAGCTACATATTCCAAGCGTGGTACCCACTGTCCATAAATACTCATCTTCAAAAAACACGGGATGGGGTAAAGGAAATCTGTTTGAGATTTGAGTTGAACGTTTTTTTGCTCCCTACTAACGCAAAACTGGTAAGTGATCCCTGTGAAGATCAGGAGCACAAGAAGTTGGAGAGAAATTAAGTTTTGGTCTGGATACTCAATTTTTGCATCATTTTGTTGAAATAGCACGATAACTGTACCGGGTGGCTTTCTACAGAAAAAAACTGTGGATTGCATATGAATCCCTCAGATAAGTCAGGAGAAGGCTTGCATTTAGAGGTCTATTATTGGAAAAACTTGTTAGACTTTAGAATACTTTTAAAATTGACTCACATTTAAACTTGCCATTCATGAGAAAAAAATTATATAGTAGTCTTTGTATACAAGAACAAAAGTCCAGATATAAACACATGTAGTTTTTATAGATACTCATTCCTATTACAAAGTACTTTTTCTGTAAGACCAGTTGGTGATCTAATTAGAATGCACTAAAGAAGAATGATTGATAACTCAACTAAACCCTACTTTTTCCTGATCATAATTTGCTTTATGATTACCTGTAATTAGAGATGGCTTTCAGTCAATTTAAATAAATCTACAGTCACTTAATGAAAAACAGTCTGAAAACGTTTCGCAGTCTCTGTTTCTCAGCAAGGATAGTCAGCAGGCCATTAGAATACTACATCTGAATGGTTACAAAATATTACTTAAGATAAGAAATAATATTTGAGTTTTACCCGATATATCAACAATGAAATGGAAATGCACCCAGTATATTAATTCTCATTCAAAAGTGAAAATAAGTTTAAAATAATGTATTGTAAGATAAGCACTTCCAGCCTAGGACAGCTGCACAGGTCCTAATAATCATTTCCCAGATGCTATCTGCCAGAGTTCAGATGAGGTCAGTAACCATCAATCTTTTTGGCAATAAAATTTAACATGCTTCTTCGTTCAGGAATAAACATCTGGATTAAGTATTAATACTCTTTAAACAACATAATTAAAGTACAACAACTTGTGAAAACAGTAATCTATCACACTTGCTCAAAAAATAGATAAACGCATTGTCTTAAACTAAAACTTTGTTTCAGGAATCCCTTATTATTATTATTATTATTTATTTATTTATTTATTTTGTCAGAGAATTGGTGTCTCTTTTCACTCCTGAAATTTACTCCTCTGACAGGGAAGTGTAATTCTGCAGAACTAAAGAAAGCAACGATAGCCCAAAGAACATTTGTGCCATGTTGGTTCGTTCCACTATGCTAAGGAAAATCATCTTTGAACCTACAAGCTGTAGTCAAACTTTCAGCTGAAAATTACTTCAAGCAAAGAACAGAAACTTTGTCACTTCTTAAAAGCCTATTCTATACAATATTAAAATGGAAAATTTAAATCTTTTTTTTTAAAAGGCAATATTATGAAGTCTGTCACTTGCTGTCACCATTGGAGTAATTTCAACTTTTATCAGAATATTGTTGGTACTCTGAGTTCTACCTGCAGGAGAAATAAATACAATTTGTGACAGAAACTAATATTTCTAAGTCTAAACCACTTTTCCAAGGTACTTGCATGAAGCGGTATCAGTATGTTTTATTTTATACTTCATTTGGCAAAGATCAAATTAGAACGACATATGAAGTTTCTCGCATCTTTTAAATTTGCTTAGTGTATCACCTGTTCCCTGATTTATGTACTAAGATGAAATGCTGCTGGTGGCTATAGAGACATCTTTATCTGCTGTGTAAGAAAATCAGCAATAACATTCAAAATATTTGACATTCTTCACAAATGAGCATTTACAGGTAGAAATGGAAAAGAAAATCACAAATCTACAAATTTGAAATGCTCACTGACTATTTTGTAGAAGAGTGGCACAACAGTATCCCCCTCCACCCTATTTCATAAACACTAATGAGAGTCCTTCAAAAGAAAGAAAGCTGCACATCTTTTTATGCTACCAACAGAACCACAGGCTGCTTGGAGAAGCCTTTACCATTCCAAGGTCCTTTTAAGTTCTAAGATTCACAGTAATTTAAAGAATAACATTATATCTTACAAATTTTCCAATTTGAATTACTTTTTAAAATCACACAAAGTTAAAAAGAAAAAAAAAAAAGAAAAAACAACAACAACAACAAAAAAAAAACATAATACAAGGCTACGCTGGTGTTAAACTCTTAGTTACTTAAAAGCAAACTAGAATCTGTGGCTTGTACTTACGTTATTTCATTATTGACAAGAACTGAGCCAGAATTTTCAAGCATTTGTTCCCAAATTCAAGCAACTACATCCAAATATACCTCTAGTCCTCCAAATAGTTATGCAAGTATTTTGATTATCTGAGAGTGATCAGCTTCAAGTATGTACATAAGCTGAAGAGATGCCAAAGCAATGATGTCTGTGATTTCAGTTTGGCACTACAGTCAAAGTGAATTGTCACTGTACAGCATATTTAAAAGAAATTCAGTCCCTTGTGCAGGCAACTATATCTTTATTTCAGTGTTAAATTTAGATATGCGTATTTCTATGAACATTGTAATTTATCTCCACAATGTTTGCTTCTAAGACGCTGCACAGTCAAAAAAATTTAAGACATCCTATTCCTGGTTATATCTTTCTCTGAACAGCATTGCATTTTACAGAAAAATAATAATAATAATAATTCTGTATTTTGTGTTTCTACATGTTCATTAATTACTCCAGAAAAGATGACAGTGTCCCTTTAAGATGCTAAGATGATAAGGACATGTTCTCATTTCTTAAGATGACTAATTTTTTTCCCCCTGTTGTAGAAGTTTTTCTACCTCTTTAACTGAACCTAAGCGAGATGGTTATAGAATTTCTTGTTGAATCAGCACAGTTAAAGACAAAAACAAATATGGACTCTTATCACAACCTCAGGCACAAGTCAAAAGGCAGAACATTTCTACCATGGGTATTACTGCTTGTGGGTGCTGGAATGATTTCTCTGACTGGTTCCCGGTGCAGTAATGAGGAATCTTCACAAGATCATCAGATGTTCTGGTATTACAGAAGCATCTCCAACTAAGCTCAGAGGTTATTACTCGCAACAGACTTCTATTTTTCCAGGTTGATGGATCCACTTTAGACCAGGACCAAACCAGTGACCGTATCAATTACATGCGGTAGCAGGACAGAACATTAAAATGACTACAGCAGGTATCTCGGTACACGTAGACATTTATTTACCCCCTTGTTCCTCCTGTGTTCTGAGCTGAACATGAGCCAGTTCACCGCGAGGTTCAGGCGTGCAGACATTCAGCAGGCCTCGTTAGCTCAGGTGCAGTCAGTCCTACACTAAGACAGCACTCGTTTGCTTTACTAACATGATCCACACAAATTCCTGACCCATAGCATAAGGACAAGAACCTATTCTTCTAGGCATGTGGTCACACACTTAATATTAACAAAATATCCATCTTGCTTCCGAAGTTTAAATGAAGGTAATTATTTTAGTATTGTTTATCCTTGTTTTGGGAGAGTCAATTCCTTCTCCATCCACCTGCTAGTTCCACATTAAATAGTTTATTTTAGTCAGGGGTACATGTATTTTATTTTGTATTAGAAGCTACAAACCTCTTAAAGAAAAGTCATCTCCAAACCTATAATCAGTTAATAACATTTAAGCATAATTCCAGAGAACCTGATAACTTGTCTAAATGAGTTCATTCTTGCTGTTCCTTATCTTGGATTTAACCATAAAAGAACATATTATTATGACAAGAACAGCTCTCACACCTTGAAGCTTCTACAGTTCTCTCTTTGAATTGCTATCATTCTTTAATATGTCCTATCACACACGCCTGAGGCAATATAGTATTAAACTACCATTTAAAAAGTTGGAGTTTGCATCTGTATGGTGCTTAAAATCTGCACCAGCGTGAATCTTTTATTGAAGAAATTGCAGCCTGTGTAGGATATAACTGATCAGCTTGTGCCATTTTATCAAGTATCTGTATTTTGGTCATAGTAAGGATAGACAACATTTATTCTGGAAACCTGAAGAGAAAAAATTGGCACAGAAAGCTGGCTAAAAATGAAGGTAACAGAGTTGCTATGTTCGTTGTCTTTCAACTCCCCTTTCAATCCAATTAAAAAAAAAAAAAAAAAAAAACTATGCAGTTTTCCATATTAAAATGTTAGTTCAGCTGTTACTCTACCAATGTTTGGCTCACACATCAGAAGTTAGATATACTTTACCAGCTGCATCCATGGTTTTCACAGTAAGTTTGGGGAGTTTTAGGAAACAGACTCAGCTGGTACATAGAACTTAGCCTTGCTATTTGAATGCATCACTGTACACTGTAATCTGTCTGTTTTCCAATGCATTAGATTAACATTTATCTCTTTAAGCACACAGCTTATCTGTCAAAAAAAATCCTCTACAGTGTCTGGAGCTATGTCTCCAAACAGAGTGTCCTAGTTCTGCACAGACTTATTTAGTGTCCCAATTTTGTTCACTTTGATAAAGATGAAAACTATTCAGTTCTGACAAGTTGATTAACAACAATCAGCATTATTTTCAGAAAACCAGATCAGCTATTCCCAGAAAAAAAAAAAAAAAAAAAAAAAAAAAAAAGTGAAACTATTCACATCTATTTTTGACAAGGTAGAAATGTACATTAACTCCACCTATGAATGACAGTGATAGTCAGAGCAGAATTAAAGTAGGATTGCTTGTATGAGAATTACAGCTGCTAGCAAGTATTTTCTTGCCCTAAATTCATGACTTGACCCCAAAATTACAGTTTGAAAGATGAAGTACTTTCTACAGATTCAAAAGCTTTCATTTCAAAAATAAATCTTTGTAGCATTGTAAGCACAAAAATAACCTCTGCAAACTAAGTTGAAGCTGTTTTGATATATTAACAAGAGCCAAAATGTACATTTGTATTTGCCTTTCCTATTTCTATCCTTTTCTGCCTTAATAATGTGTACCACAACTCATGCAATCTCAGGAACTTGGCCTGTTCTCATTTACACACCTATGTTTGTTGTATTGCTGCATCATGAATTATTAGGCCAATTTTGACTTTTACATTCCCATACTACTCCACTGCTTTTTCAGCTAATCCAAGAACAAGATTCAATAGATGTGCTGCTTCACAATGTATCTGTTTCAGAAGGGTATAATTCTGCACTCTCAAGTGTTTTCCTATCGTGCTGATAACTGTGAAGTTTTTCCATCCAAAATCCGATCTTAAAGATCAAATTGTATCTAAACTTCTAGACTACTTATAAACATAATCCTCTGCCCACAGACATACGGTTACAGTATCAGGATATTTCTGAACACTGAGATAATGAAATATTTATTAGATATTATATCACTTCCAGGAATGTGCAGCATTTTTAAAAAAAATAAAATAAAATTGTGTTTGGGTTGAAATTTGAGCTAATGAACTCTTATTTACCATGGTGTTCTTGGCTCTACTTTGAAAAACCAAATGATTCTGTAACAGAAAATAAATATATTGAGGTAGCTTCGTGTAGGTTGGAGGAGGAGATGGAAAGAGGCTCTAACTTCCTAGACCCCATGGTTTAATCATGTTCTGCTGTACCACGAACAACCGCGTCAATCTTCACTATTATCATTACATACACAGTTCTTCTGTGAACAGCATACTAAGAATTCTGTACTGATCGCAGGAACTTATTGTTCAGTAATTTGGACGTAAATCTCAAAAACGTTATACTTGTGATATACATCTCAGATGTACTGCCTCAAACAGTGGTCCTGTAGGGATAATTTTTCTTCTGAAATGGGGAATTTAGTAAGGGATTAAGTCCACTAATAACAAAGAATATTTGACTTCAAAATTTTCAACTTTGTTCCTCCTTTACTCAGCAGGCAATAACATTTTTCTTCAGAAGCCACAGCATTTGCTACCACATGCATACATTTGCAGTGGATTAACATGGTGCGCATTCAAAAACTTCTGTGAGGTGCTAGAGAGGGATTAGACATGATAACCATTATAAGTGACTCAATATGTTCAAAATCAAAGGCCTTAAATTTTGCGAATAAACAACATAAGCTTACTAATAAGCTAAAAAGTTTCCTGCAGCACACAGAGGTATATTTCTGTAACGAAGGCTAAAGAAAGAGGCTAGCGGCAGTACCAATATTTTTATATTCCTCCTCAGGCAGTGATGGTTGCTTCCTCAGGAGCGGATTGCACAGCACACTTCAGAGGCAGGAAAGGCATGAACTGGACTGGGTACATGACAAGAAAGGTGACCGACAGAAATCATTCAGCAGTTCACAGTGCTGCTGTACACAGCTCTCGTTGACAACTGAGAGCCACCCATTCCTGAACAGCAGGCTGTAAGCTGCAGACAGCCTTGCTGACAAACACCCGGTATTCCGACTGCCCCTCAAATCCCTGTTTGTATTCAGAACACTCAGCACATGCCACAACAGTAATTTAAAGCAATATTACTCAGGTGATCTTTCAGATTATTATGATTAAATATAAATAGGTCAGTTCTACTCTATTTCTTCTCTGATAGGAATTTTAGAAGACAATTTTTATTTGATTATGTATAACAGTCACATCTTCAAACATCAAGAGACTTTCTGAATATCAGCACCATAAACAGCACCGAAGAATTCAAAGATAAAAAACAAAAAGCTAGTCTGCATTTGTTGCTGAGAACTTGGAATCATGTGCAACGCTAACCCACAACAGAAAGTGGATAGCTTATATCCCTTTGCCCATGTTAGTAAGTCACCAAATAACGCAGCCTTCTGGGTAAGTCAGAATCTTAAATATAGTTCTAAGCCAGCCCAGCTGGGTATAAATAGAAGCGATACAACCTGGTTAATGTGAGATTGTAGGGAAGTTACAACACCAAGGTGAACACAAGGTGCACCACACCTGGCATTAACCAGTACTGCACATTGTCCACGTGTGATCAATGTAACTCAGTTATGGCACTAATCGTGTTACCTAAGCTTTGTTCTCAAAGTCAAAGTTATCAATTCACTTAAGAGTTCCTGCTAACTTTCTGAAAGCCACATACCCCAAAACACTGGAACACCACTTACGACCAAATTTTAAAGTAGTCATCACAATAACATTTGCCAACAGTCAAGTTTTAGACCTTCTATGAAAGAAACCATGAAACAACAGAAAATACAATATAGATAATCCTGTATACAGGAGTTGCCCACACACAAAAACAGATTCATTTCCAAATGAAATCACTGTACTATGATGTAAAACCTTACAAGATGTGTAAGATGTTACAATATGTAAAACCTTAAATGGTATTCAGAGAACTTTCTCTAAAGACAAAAGTTTTTCACTAAAAGCAGAAAGTTTTTCCTTATAAACAAATACAAAATTACTTGATAAATGCTAACATGGAAGTAAAAGCACACTGATTTAAACCATTCAGGTTCAACAATGCCAAAACTGTGCCATAGTCTTGAGGCATGAAAACTAATTATTACTTCAAGCAAACATACACTACCAGGTCCTACCAATAACAGATTTAATAACCTTGAAAACAAATAGTTTATGTGAGGTAAGACTAGTTGCATTAACTGCAACAAAGTTAGTCAAGGAGAGGAAGCACACCACCATGCTTTTGACTGCCTTCCAGCCTATATTAACAACATTAAACAAGCATTGTTTTAAAATAAATGCAAGTTCTACAAAGGACTTTTTTTGTTTTGCCTGTAGTAATCTCTCTACTAAAACCTGTACAATTGCAAAAAACAATAATGCATTAGTAACTTATTAGATGTGAATTTAAACTCCATTTTCATTTCCTTGCAAAAATGGAGCTGAAATTTCTTGTCAGTTGAACCATTTTCTTTATATACTTCCAACACTGAAAACTCACAGAAATATGGAAAATACAGTTGAAACAAAAAAGAGACAGGATTTCTGTGTTTCTAGTTTTAAGCATCTCATCTGTGCCATTGGAATTTTCCTCTTACCCTAGGCTTTAGGAAAAAAAGGAACGGAAAAAAAAAATATCTATCCAAATGTATTTTCCTACTGGACATCAAAAAAATACACCTGATCTCGGTATGGCAACTGTTAAAGTTCCAGCAAAAACACTGATCTAAAAAGAAAAAAAGTTGGGTAAGTTATTGCCATTACTTTTCTCAGTCATCTTACATCCCAGAATTCATTGCTATTTACAAGCAACCAGTTGCAAAACCCATCTCCACAAACAAAATGGAAATATTAAAAGCATCATGTAAATAGAACTAAAGTGGAAAAAAGTTACTGGTCTGATATATTTATCTTTCAAATTTGCAAGAAAGCAAGTAACACTGAAATGTTAAAGGATGTTGGCTGGAATTCAAAGTGAGCCAGAGATTGCAGACTGCCAGGAGCATTTGTGGCAAAAGCAAACCAAGACTTGAGAAGGGAGTTTCTTTCTACAAGAGACAAAAACTTCATCGGAGATGAGTATTGCACACTGCTTGGAAGGCAGGAAGGTATTAGGCAACTTCCTTTTCCAATTTTTATTCTGTTAAGTAGAGTCTCAAACAAGCATCCTTTGTGTAAATGAAGTGACAATGAGTTATAGCATTGCCAGTATGCCTTTTATCTGAACTTAACCATCTCCTCTGCCATGGTTTGCCTCAAACACAAATTTCCTGAAGTATCCCATTTTCCAGAAAAAAAAACAGATATGAAGAAAGGAGTATGAAAGATGCTTTGAGAGAAAAATAACAAACAAACAAATTTCAAACTAGAGAGAGGAGATTAGAAATGTCTTATTTTTAAGAAATGAGTGGCATTATCTCTGGAATTCAACCAGAAAAAAAGAAGGAGCAATGGCATGTGGAACACCTGGCTCTGCAAAAAATAAACATATGTTTTAACAGAACATCTTGTAGTGGTTAGAGAAAAAGCATCAAAGATCATGCATCAGCAGTGTCAGTTTCCTCGGAATGATGTTTTTCTACCAGGTATGTGGCATGTCTGAAGTACCCCAAGAACTAAGCTTCCCAAGGAGGCTACAGACAGCTGTTCCATTTGCTTGGAAAAGGAGGGTGTTTGATCCATATGACAGCACAAAGCTTAAGTAATGTCATCTTTTCATGAAGTTGTTAGAGACCATAAAAAATACATCAGTCCACACAAGGACAACAGCAACTGCCAGGGGATTTTCTGCTGTTGTTTTTTTTTAAATGTTATGGCATATTAAACATAACTGGTCAGATTCTCTGGTCCCAGGGGCGTCCAACAAACTGGAACATTGGCGTGGGACCCAGTAAGAATCATCTGGCCAGCGCACAGGCTCAGCCACAAGTTACAGCATTCTGGAGACGATGCTGAAGCAGCTGTCAGATGCAGCACGCTCGACTTCAAAAATATTGTTTTTCACTTTATACATGATTTTCCTTAGCTGCCACACACAGCCTGCGTGAAAGCTGCCAGGATGCAGGTGGTATTTACACCAACAAGTTTTTATACTGATTCTGAGATTTTAGGCAGCTACACAGCTTCAGAGCAATCAGTAAGAGTCCTCCCATCATTATTTCAAGCTTCCTTTATTTTGAAGAGAAATGAACCATTTCAGGTTGTTGCTATTTATTCCCATCTAGGCTCTATTGCAATGCTTTAAGCAGCAAATCATGCAACCATAATGAAATTCAATGGAAAGTTAAAAAGAAAAAAAAAAAAAAAAAAAAAAAGTTAACTTCCATGAACAAATTCTAACACCACTCTAAACTGAATCTGAGGACAAAGAATTACCTTAATATTTTTCTTAACAAGGACTACAAGTGCACGGACCACTTGAGATCAATTCATACAGAAAACTGATTTTCTAGAGATTTCTATAGTATGCCTGTTTATCTGCACTTGACTATATCACCTTAATTCATCTCACAAGTCAGCCATCATTAATTTTCTGACACTTTCATAGCAGAAAAAAAAAAAATCAGTCATCACCCATCTTAAATTTTTTATCTACATAACACGGTTCCTGTGCCCAACAAGGTATGTTCAGCTGCATGACATTTCGGTTTAACAGCTGGGGGAAGCAAGGCTGGCAGGCTGCAGGGGAGAAGCCTACACCCAAGCACAGCGACGCACCACACAAGCCTAAATTTATGTATGCTTGAGAATACTCCGGGGAATATACTGACTTGGGGGAATGCACTAGGATTATATACAGAAATATTTTGAAATGCCCCTATTTCATGCCCTTAGTCATAATGGCAGCCTCTAACATAATTTCTATAACAACCTACGTGACATTTTCATTGTTCCTGGCAATGCTTTTGCAATACAGCAAGTAAGCAACCAAACCCAACCACAAATTCACATAAAATACACTGTGCAACACTAAGTGTGAGGTTTCTTTCTGAGCTTCCTACATAAAAGCAAACCATGCTAACACATATTCTGTGAAAACTGAAAGTTCTTATCCCTTTCTCTATTAATCCTGTTGGAAGCACGCATCATACCACATACTAGAAACACAGAAGAATGGTTCAGAGCCTAGAGATTGAGAGTCCAACTAGAGACATAAAACTAAGAATCCTGAGTTAATTTTCACTTCCATCATTAATCTCTAGTTCTAGTCGAAACGCTTCCCCCCCCATATCAGTTTATTACTTCCACTGTCCACTGAAGGTTGGCTCACACTTATAAACAAAAAGGGATTTACCTGTGATTGCTCAGCATGGTTGCTGGGATTATGGTGTGATGGCCCAGTTACAATGAGAAAAGCAATTCCTTTATCTTAAACTGGCTTTACCATTTACATTAATATTAAGTGGGACCTTGGGGTTCAACCTAGTTTTCTTCCTTAAAGAAAAATAAGTAATATTTTAGAGGAAAAAAGTTTTTAGTTTTTCTGGTAGGTTCAAAACAAACATAAGACCCAAATCAACAAACCAATCATTGTTATAACACACCGCAATAATGATTCTCAAACAATGAGTTTTCCTATGATATTTTCACAGGCATATTGCTTTTTTCAACTTGAACAGGATATCATTTTTAAGTGAAATTCAACCCATGTCCTCAGAAACATTTGCAGTAGGCTACCATTAACATTAATGCACAGTTCTGTGTAATGATGGCATAAAAGTAGCTCTCCATCCGCTTCATCAGTAATCTTGGCATCCACAACCCTCAATCTGTGCCAAACATAATTTGCATGGAGAACCTTCTGCTAGTTTCAGGTAAAAAAAAATCAGATGAAGCCACATTGCAAAAAAGTCAGCCAGAACTGTAGTTCTTCCACATGTTTGGAAAAAAAAAAATAGTTTTTGCTCGCTGGCACAGAACAACGTATTTACTAATTTAGCACATATCAAAATATGGTAGGGTGGGGTGGGAGTGCTAAATGCCTTCCAGGCTTTGAGATCTTCTTAACTTATTTGAAGAGTTCATTAGTGAATATAGAAGTGTGGAAAAGCATAAAAGAAAACCGCTATTTTTATCAAATGACCTCAGTCTAGTCTCTCCAATTAGGATTATAAAACAACACTACATGGGTAAGAAAACAAACTGCATTTAGTATAGTTAATCTTGACAAGTTCTTACAGAAACTCACCTTTTTCATTGCAATCGCTTTTAAGCCAAAGGAATGGCATGAACTTCTTCATAGGAGATGAAGAAAATATATTGTAACATTAACTGTAAAGGTACTCCAACCTTACACATTCTTGTCCCACATAATTAGTAGTGTAAAAGATAAAATGTACTCTCAAATCACGTAGACCTATAATTTTAAACAAGCCTAAGCCAGTACAAGACAGATACCAGGTTGTCAAGACTTGTAATAAAACTGAAATGCACTAAAATAGTGAACCGTTCCTGTGTTCTTCTAGGAAGAAAGAATTTAAGCTGCATCCAAAAAATACCTTAACAGGAACTAATGAGATCCAAATTAAAACCTGAGAAGATCACAAAGGTATTGAAACTATCTGCACTGTGATGCCCTTTAGCACCCCCATCCCAGCAACTCAAACAAAAAAGTTAATACTGTCCTAGCTAGCCACTTTTAATTCTTTTTGATTAAAATTAAGTTCAGAAAGTCAACTCAGCGTACATCCTCAGAGTTAAAAAGTCACAGACTTCATACAGAAACAATAGATAAAAAATACTACGATATTCACTGAGTATCACTTGAAACTTCAAATTGAATAAAGACAATTTTTCTATTACTGATGCCTTTTCTGTTATGAACGTGCCAGGTCTCCTCTGTTCACTCGATCATTGCAGAGCAATTGCTCAGCTGACTTCAGTCAACTACTAATCCTCTACTTTAAGCAGATCAGCTGCATGTAATATCATTAAGTTCGTACCTTTCAAAATTTAAAGATCTTGAATGACTTTTGAGCCAATTCCTGGCTTCCAAAGCTACAAATATCCCCAGAAAATCTGAAAACCAGAGAAATGCTTTAGAGTTAAAAATCTTAAAGAGCATTTGTACAGTTTTGAAAGATGAGGCAGATTTCAGCTATAGGTTGATTTATTCTCTCCTGCACTTGTCATTTCCTTCCTGTGGTATCAGCTCATTACAAGCACACGCTTGCCTTACAAAATTATTGCTATGATAACTGCTAATTAGATATAAGCTAACATTCTCCTAACAAAAGTATGAAGACACAGGAAGGCATGAAACACTTTATTTTACCTTTTTCACCTTTAATTTTGCTCACCAGATGATAGATCTCTCTATTCTACCACAGTGAGGAGGGGATGACACGACACAGGGAATCTATGCCCAAACTATTTGTTTGCAAGAGGGCTCAGGGCTGTGCAATATGAAGTTCTTGTCTCTACCTGTTGTTGCTCCTCCTGGCTCTTCCAACCAGCCCAACAGAATCTGAATTCTGACCAAAGATTCACCTGTCTCCAGACATTTTCCATACAAACCCACGTTGATCTGCCCGCTAAAATGCAGAATTTCAGTGTTCTTGCAGATAGGAAAACTGAACTCTACGTTGCACATGTACATTAACAGTATTGCCCTCCCCTGCACGCTGTCCTGGATTTTATTTCTTTCAATGTACTTGTCCTTGGAACGTCAAGTATTTAACAGGATTTTGACATATCAGTCCCCCCTCCCTGCCCCAAGTTGAGGCACAGCCAATTCATGTGAATTCCCTCTGTTGGCTGATAATTGCTAAAAGCTAGTGTCTGGTAACTGTATTTCCTAGATAACTCCATTCAAATGTTAATAGTTCTTTATAGCCTATTCAATTCATTTGGACGTGGCTATCTGACCAGCACCTCGCCCACATTCTCCTTCCCCTCCTCCTGCCACAGCACTGCATGAGCCCTACTTCACTGCTATGGAATATGTAAAAATCATATACATATATATATATATATTGCATTCATTATCCATACAAAACCATTATTTTTTTCTTTACAGGTCACTGAGCAGAATATTTCTCCAAGTTCACGTGCAAGATAAGCTTCTTGATAAACTCCTGGAAAACCAGCAAGTGCACGCCGGAGGTTTGTGGGTTTTTTGTTGTGTTTTTTTTTGTTTGTTTGGTTGGTTGGTTGGTTTGTTTTTTAAAGCAACTGTTGGAAGCTATTTTACAAAATTCAAGTTTAACATTTTTATTTTTTTCCCTGACATTCCCCTCTAAAAGGAAAAACAGAAGAAGAAAGAAGTGCAAGAAAATGAATTTGCTTCCACAGACACCAACATACCCACAGTGAGACAGCAGGAGCAATGTCACTGCAGGAGAACGAAGCTGTCCTGCTCTATAAAAAAGGCATGTCTAATTGCCGTTGATCTACCAGACAGCCTGGGGAACGGTGGGTGCCTGTCTTGCTCGGGGTTAGCTGCATGTATTCAGCAGAATCCTATACCAACACAGCACAGTTCAGAAGTCGGGATTACCCACGGATTGTTTCTCTCTTTATAGTTGCTTGTGGAAGTTGCAATGGCACATAGGCACGTTTGAGGGAACTGGTGTGACTAAAACAAAGTAAAGGGACAACAAAGGATCTCCTTAACAAAATTATAGATTGGCTGCGTGTGGCAGCAATTTCCTTTTTGTTTTGTTCCGCCCCCCCCCCCCCCCCCCCCCCAGCTGTCTGGTCTACTCTTATGCACTGCTAGCAGAGATGGGCCTTGACAAATATGTAGAATGTAATTCCCATTTAAGGGCCCCATACTACATCAACTTATAAATTATTAAAAAAAAAACAAGCCAAGTACCATCCTTATTGACAACTCTCCCAGACTATACAATACCGCAGGATCAAGAACAGAAACCTCTTGAATGGTAGCACACACGTTAAGAAACAGAAATATATATATGTATTTTTTAAAAATAATTGGAATTAGATGATTGGTCTGCTCTCCTCTAATAATAGCAAGTACTTTGCAGACCACACTTTACGCAGCTTTTTTTTGTGTTGTTTTCACCTCTCATAAAAAGTTACAAAAGTATATAAGGAGGAGCAGCAGCGAGATCAGCTTGGGTACAAATAGGATTACACCCACATGGGTCCCACATCCATTCTAAATCACCGTGGGTACATGCGCAGCCAAGACAACTGGATGAAGAAGTAGCAGAGCCAGCCAGCAGCTGCTCTCAGGAGTAGAGCTCTATATCATACTGGTGATATCTGAAATTGACCCCCCGCTTCTTTTCTATAATACAGGAATTATCCAGCACTGGATAATAGGATGAATGTGCTCTATGAACTGCATGAAGGGCTCAGTGATCAGATAAAAGCATATTTGGACTTCCAGCAGAAGATAAAATTCACAGTAACTTCGTAAGTTTATGTTTACATTTTATAAATGTAAATAAAGTGCAATGCATTTTTTAACAACTTCAGGTTTCCATATGCATATCATGTTTTCCTGAGCATCAGTCATTTTGTAGTTTTTTTGGTTCCCCACCAGCACCACTCCCAGAAGACATTTATTTCCAGGAATTCTGAAGAACATTATATAAATAATTACTTTGGTAGAATTACATTCAGAATATAAACACAAACCCAAACCATGTTGTTCTGCAAACTCTTGACCTCATTATTCCTGAGAAAGGTACAATACAATAAATCTATTGATTTTTCTGTACATTCTTGAACAGTCAAGCTGAAAGCACTTTTTTTTTTACACTTGAAAAACAAGATTAGCAAGTTAGCCATGCTAAACTTATTTCTTTTAAAATTCCAGCACAGCTTTTACATTTTTTTCTGATTTTAAAAAATAGTGATAATTACGTCAACATTGAAAGGATTCAGACACTGCTGTTGGTTAAATTCAGACCACTTACTGGATGTGCAGTTGTTGATATTGCAGTTATTGATCCCATTCACATAATAATACTGACAAAGAGAAAGATGTATTTTTTAGCCTGCAAAACCACCTCTCAGTCTCTTACTATTTCAGTACCTTTCTTCCAGTTTCACACTGATACTATGAAAAACGGGAAAAAAAAAAATCAAACTATAAAGACCAATTTTTTTAAATTTAGTAAAGTTCATCAAGTATTATATGGATACAAGTCACTAAGTCTGCTTTACTTTTCCCTGTTAGAGCAATATAATTTTTGTTCCAAGCATTACTATTCAAAGTGGTTTTTGTGATACCCTAAATTATAATTGAAATACCTTGTACTGAGACATCAATAAAAAAATGGCGAGGTAATAATCTTTAAGTTATTTTTAAATTTAAGAAACATGCTACTGTAGCTGTCAGCTTTCTTGTTTACATAACCTATGTAAATGAACACACACTCACTATGTAACCAGTAACAATCTACTCTAGTACGTGTACAATAGCCAGCTGTAAGTAAAATGATTGTTTCATTTCTTCCCCTTCACTTTTCCCTTTTTTAAATCAGAACCCACTTCATGTTGTATGTAATCTCAAGAGCTTTCTTATCCTTAGTTTCAGCATAAACTGTCACACTTGTGAAATTTTTATAGTTTTATAATTGCATCATGATTGCTTTTTAAAGAAAACCAACAAGCGTACCAAACCTAAACCAGTGTTGACTTCCTTATAGCTGCACCACTCTGACACAACATCTCCGATCAGTATGAAATTAGTTGAAATCTGTTATCGACTCTGAAACCTAAAGATGGCAATTTAGTTGTCAACATTAACTAACTTGATTTTAATGTTAACATGCAACAACTATGACAAATGAATTGATGACATGTACAAATTTCTGACATCTGTAACTTCAGATAGCAAATGGAGTTGACAAATGGATCTGATGGCAAATATTATGTGACTCCATAATTAAGTACGTACTGAAGTTTACACTGAAGCTGCACTGGGATAACAGTGAATTTTCCACTGACTTGAGCATTAGGTGGCTATTTTCAGTTATGTGAAGTATATGCAAGTGAAATCATTAAAAAAAAGCCTACAAGCTGATAGTACTGTTCTTCACCTACTTCACAAAGGTGCAAAGCAGCAGACACTAATTCTTTGACAAAACAAGCAAAGAATAGCTGACTATTTACCTCACTTATACTACAGTGTTCTAGACTCAATTCAATTTTCTATGAAAATTAAGAGAATTGATAAATTGTTCATTAGAAATAAGTTTCAATGATTCAAAATAAATGTATTAAGAACAAGTATGTAAGTTGTTTAGTGAGTCACTGAGGGATATAAATACAAACAGAGCTTGCTTTCTGTATCCGAGGAGATCCATTTTCCTCATTATTTCTCTAATGTTGTCATCATGTGTACAACTTCCAGCCACAGATGAGATTTTATCACACTGTGAAAGCTTAAAGCAAAAAATAATTGTGCACCAAAAACATACTATAAGATTCCAAGGAGTTCTTTTTAGACCCATTTTTTAGAGATGCAAAAGACAGGAGCACTTGCATACTTCAATACATTATTAAGTCCACCTGTTTAACAAAGCTTTTAACAAAATGTTTAAGTCCAGTTGATTTCACTGGGACACAAGCATCACTAGACAGTCCCAGCGCAAGCTCGGCATTGTACATACTGTCATGGGCAATACTGAGGCACATGACAGGAACAAGCCTTCAGTACGGGACTATGTGGGGTACCACATACACTCCAGAAGTTCTCATATAGCAGTTTCCACTTTCACAGCCCTATGCGTCTGAGGAAGCAAAGTAGCCACCCTGCTGCAGCAGGAACAGTGCTGAAAGAGTAAGGAAAAGGGAAGCAGGGACTAATTTAGAAGGTTTATGTACCTTCAGCTCCTCCATTAATTCCAAAGCTGATCTTAAGTACAGGATTAAATAATACCACGAACTGGGCAATAGTCCTTCTGAGTCTATAGAAAACCTGGATATCTCCTATGAACAGTATCACTTTTCTGTCCTATTTTGGGGTTTTACCATTCACTTTGCTATTTCAAAGCTGTCACCACAAATGATCTAGTTATGAAAGCGTGTTCAGTGAGTATTATTTACAGGCAGGAGTCCTCAGCAAAGAATCCCAATTTCTCTCTCTGTAGTGCCTGTAATAGCTCTTATTGAGTTGGGTCATCAGTACGTAGCAAACTAAGAACAGTCACCAAGCCCCTCTAAGCTAGGCTTTGTGTAAACATTCCAAATACTACAAGTCAAAGTTCTGCTAAGTTATTGATTAGCACCCTAAACATATTTTTTCTAAGGTAAAAGCCTTTCCAGAATGTGCATTGCTGATAGATGTCTGCAGTCTTCTCCACGCATTGAGAAAATACTTTTTATTAAAGTGCAGCTTTTAAGGGAAAAAATAGGATCTAAAGATATCGGTCACATTTGTTTTACATTTCTTGGAATAATCCAGCATAATCCACTGAATTTTTGTAGATCTAAATTGCAAACCTTCTAACATTTATAGTTAAACACCAGACAAAAATTAATATATCTGATTCCTTTAGGATTCCATTAGAAATCAGAATTGTTACCATAAAGCATTTCCATATGAAAATGCCTTCACAGAGAATATTCTTGTTTCATTTGAGGAAATATAATCGTATTCTCATGTATGACCTTTACAGCCTTTGTCACAGCTTGATAACAATTTCCTGGTAATTTCTTTCCATACAACATTCAATGCTACTTCACGAAAAAACTTTAAAAATTCATATCATCAATGCCAATTCTAGTAAATGTTTAATTTGGGCTTTTCTACCTCTCAAATTAATACTGGTTTTGACTTTTAGGCAATGCAGGTACAGAAGGCACAGGCAGGCTAAGGTACTGAAAGCTCTCGAGTTTTAAAGGTATTAACAATGTAGTCAGTGTTATGTCAAGTACTGCTCATTTAAATCACTGCTAAACAATAATTATGACAAAAGATTTTGCTCACATGCTAGCTTAGAGACCATTGAACTAATGACTTTCATGATCACAGAATCACAGAATTTCTAGGTTGGAAGAGACCTCAAGATCATCAAGTCCAACCTCTAACCTAACACTAACAGTCCCCACTAAACCATATCCCTAAGCTCTACATCAAAACGTCTTTTAAAGACCTCCAGGGATGGTGACTCCACCACTTCCCTGGGCAGCCCGTTCCAGTGTCTAACAACCCTTTCGGTAAACAAGTTCTTCCTAACATCCAACCTAAAACTCCCCTGGCGCAACTTAAGCCCATTCCCCCTCGTCCTGTCACCAGGCACGTGGGAGAACAGGCCAACCCCCACATCGCTACAGCCTCCCTTGAGGTACCTGTAGAGAGCGATAAGGTCACCCCTGAGCCTCCTTTTCTCCAGGCTGAACAAGCCCAGCTCCCTCAGCCACTCTTCATAAGACTTGTTCTCCAGACCCTTCACCAGCTTTGTAGCCTTTCTCTGGACTCGCTCAAGCACCTCCATGTCCTTCTTGTAGCGAGGGCCCAAAACTGAACACAGTACTCGAGGTGCGGCCTCACCAGAGCCAAGTACAGGGGGACGATCACCTCCCTGGCCCTGCTGGCCACACTGTTTCTTATACAGGCCAGGATGCTGTTGGCCTTCTTGGCCACCTGAGCACACTGCTGGCTCATATTCAGCCGACTATCAACCATCACTCCCAGGTCCTTCTCTGCATGGCAGCTCTCTAACCACTCATCTCCCAGCCTGTAGCTATGTAACTATGATGTTCAAGTTGTTTTATTTACTGTGAATCTCCACAAAAATCATGAGGAAAAACTAGTTTAAGTCACTGTTTTTTTTTTTGTCATTGTTTTTCAAAATCACTGCCATAATCAAAAAACGTTTATTTATTGTTAAATACTGCCCTACACTTACGGTTTTTGCCTTTGCCCAGAATGACAGCGTGAAAAAGCTGTTGTTAATCTTTTCAGTTGAGAATTTTTTTAAACAGATTTCTTTGCTGCAGACTTATGAATTAATTAGCTTACTGAGCCTGCAATTACCAAAAGAACCTGGGATATTTAAAAGGGTAAGGTTCCACATACCTTCTCCTCAGTAGCAATGCTGACTTAAGGATTTTCCAATCCTCCTACTCTACTACTCATCCTTGTCCCCATCCTGCCCTTCACAACTGCTGCTATGGCTGCATTGGGAACGACAGGAACTAATCCGAGGGGGGGAGAAGAGCTTGATTAAAACAAATCAGCTCCCTGATTCAGTTCAGAGCGCACTCCCAGAAATAGCTATAGGCACACGTCTAGAGGGACAAGGTGAGGAAGTGTAGGAGTAAACTGAATGGAATGGTAATATCATAAAGCAATATTACTGATGAATTCAACTTTGAGTAAAACTACTGATTAAAATACATCCAAAAAATTCTACACACTTGAAACTCTTGGTATTTTAAGATATTTTCACTCCAGATTATTTTTTTAAATTCAGTATTTTTCCCATTTACTCCTGTTACTAAAATGCATCGTCGTCTCCCACAGACAAAACAATCCGTTCACATCAGTGAATGAGGGAGTACTGGAAAGAACGATTTCTTAAAGATACCTTATCTTTTACCATTTATTTATCACTCTTCTTTCTACGGCTATACTCATCTCAACTAAAAACAACGGTGTTATCACACTGATGTTTATCAATCACGTGTTCGAGAGCAGACTGACATTTTCAGACAATATTTGAGTACCCAATTTGCACAATGTGATTAAAATTTGCTGTGAAAGCAGGAAAAAATGAAGCATTATATTTTAATATCCAGAAGGCTTATACAGTACCAAACTCTACAAAGGTATTCACATATTTTCTTGTGTACATGTCTAACTACATCTTTTGTAATTATTACATCTTGATAATGCAAGCACAATTTTTTAAAACACATTAATATGTAAACAACTATAAACAAATACTCCAAGAAAAGGCAAAGTTACAACAACACAAAACAACCTGTGCTAAAGCCTTTGACTTCAGAAAACAGGAATGTTGCCAAGCCTGCCGCAATGCATACCATACACAATTTTACATTGCTGTTGATTAAGACCATTAGGCATGAATACTAACAAAAGTGAGCTTTATAGATGAGCAATAAATCAGGGTTCACTGCAGAAACTATAGAACAAAACTGAAATTCTTTCCCTAAACACAACTTGAGTGTTCATGCAGTGAACAGTGATTACAATTATCCATTTAAATAAAGACTTAGGCCAACATTTCCATAGAAGCACCGGTTCATAGTTAATACACTCATACTGTATCTCTGCAGAAGTCTTCCTTGACTAACAGTAATGTTTCACCTCCACCAACAATTTCAGATGTAAAGTATGCAGGCCGTATACTTAGATAGATCACAGCCATCTCTGTTAAGCCCCCCAGAGTCTTCCAGGCGGAACGATGCAGACATCCGCTGTACAGCCCAGTAGTAATTCCAAAGCTTCCGAGAAATTCTGAAGTTGCTTAATATACAAGACTCAAATATATGCAGAAGTCATCCATAAAAGTTCCCAAAATATCGGACTTCCCACTCAGGAAATACTGAAGCTGCACAAGGAGTTCAGTGATATCCAGCAGCTTTTGCAATGCGCACAGCTGATGTGTCTGGGATTGTCTGGCATGCAGCAGACTGACTACTCAGCAGTAACTGTGTCCAGAAACATTGGGCAAATACAAGAGAGATACACATGTAAATGTGTGCGTGTATGCATACTTTCCCCCAAAATATATAAAACAGATAAATGTATAGATACTTGTCTGAGGGAATGAAAGCATAAAAGCAACACAATTCCAGAAAAAAAAAAAAAAAGGATAAACCAATAAACCGAGGAATCCTGATCCTGCATAATGTTATATTTATAACAGCAAGACTTTGACCCTCTGCAATTAATACAGAAAATTAATTTCAGAAAACAAATTGACAGGTAAGCATAAAAATTTGTACTTGCTCCAAAGCTGAATCAAGTACCTTCAAGGCCCTAGAGCAGTCAATATGTCTAAACAAGGGTAAAGGAAGCCAGAGAAAGCATTCATCTAAATTTAATATCTCTATGAATATATAATTTAGTACATCATATAGTAAAGCTGAAGAACTAAATCTTGTAGTTAACATTGTTTCCAGAAATAAATTAGAAGATGCATACATAATTATGTAAAGATGACATCTGGCTCTCTAGCAGAAGATGCAAACTTGAGAAAAATCAATGAGATTACACTGGAAGACTGGAGAGACAAAGTCAACATGAATTTTTGTGCTACCCTTTCTATCAGTTTGTTACATATTCAACTTTTAATTTAAGAAAATAAAAGAAAAAGAATTGATCATAAAAGCCTTTGCTCTCCCTCCCTCACAGGAATAAAAAAAATCATTGGGGTACTACTAAAATAATAGTAAAAGAAAAATTACTGTGTTACTATAATTAAAATTGAAGTATCAACTATACAGATATTTGTCAGGGAATACGAGGGTCAATGATTTACTACAGACATCTTATTTTCTCTTTATAGCATTTATTAAAAAAAAAAAAAAGTTCCATGCTCCATCTTTCTGGTTATAAGTTTTTTTAGCTGGTCAAGCAGTATGGTTAATTTTCATACAGTTTTATGTTGATTTTTGAGCCCCAAAATAAGACTAATAGAAAGGTTGAAGACTGTTTTGTTGGTTATTTTGCTGATTTAAAAGTTAAGATAAGATTGAAGTACAGATTTCAAGTACTTAAAACTAACACTTTAACCTGATGTACTTCTAAAGATTTATTCATTAAATAGGCAGTGCAAACTGACAGACTGACTTAGAGAATCACTTTACCAGTAAGGAGTTACTAATTAGCATGATAGAGTTAATAGCTAATAAAAATTTCATTGTCCAATTTAAAATACAGCTATTTCCGTAAATGCTCTATGAGATGTTTTGCTGAAAGGCAATATATTTCTGAACTTAAGTTTATACTGTGACCTTTCAGTTTGCCTACATCTGCTCATTTCATAGTTTCCATTTTCTTTGTGCTATAAATATAACCAGATCTGATCCTCACCATTTTTTCTGCCTTTTGCACTTGTCCACTTAACAATAAAATGCATAATTCATGTATTACTGACATCTACAATACCATGATTTTCACTGATGTTTTCAGCATACTATCAGGTAGAATACTTATCAAGCAGCAATGACTCTTTGCACAAGAGTCAAAAAAAATTACCCGCTATCTCTCAAGAGTAAAAGATTTAAAAATATTATTTTTATATATAAATAGTTAGCATAAGAAATTCCTATTGCATATAAAGAACTGTAGTCATCAGATGAAGACTTAAAGATGCTGTTTTCAGTGTCAGTATATCATAAGCAGCAGTAATTCAATATGTTTAACAATATTTTTCATCATATTATTGAGTTTGGACTACAAGAAAGGAAAAATGAGTGCTAAGTTCAGAAGAAGTACTGATTGTATATTTTAAGTAAGCTCTTATGCCTTTGAAACTTGACGTCACCTCCCACAAACTCTAGCCCTGAGGTCGGTGTTTTAATCGCATATCATCAAATAACATTTCCATAAAGCTCTGAGGTCCCCGGATCAATGCTATCACAGCCTCTTCACTGTCCTTGTAGAGGCTGCTGAAATTCATTCATTTTTATACACATATATTCATAAATGTAAAGAATGTTAAGGCAGAAAGTCTATTTCCTTATTATCTTAGGATTCAAAGTACAACGCCAGCAGGTAAAAATCAGCAACTTTATACTCCTATGAATCTGTAATCACTTCATTCTATAAAAGTGTTTAATAATTTACTGTGATTGTATTAAACTCAAATATTGCCTCCCCTTTCTTGCACCTTTAGATAAAAATTTATGTCCTCAAATTGGTTAAGTTATACCAACATCAGCCTAAATGACACTCAAATGTAGCAAAATATCATGTATTTGGTGTCACCTTCAAGTAATCAGATTCATAGAGAATAAGAGGGCTTGAATCAAATCTTACAAACCTGGCAAATCAAATGACGTCTGACATTATTCCTTTTGGCTACACAGCTTCATTGTACTTTAGGTTTAAAGACCAGCAGCACTCCAGTCCTAAATAAGACAAGATTCTACAATTCATAAAACTCGGGATACATCATTGTGTTTGCAATTCCTTGTTGACTGATGATGTTTGCACGTGTTCGACTGAAGTGCTGAGCTTCTACTCGGCACAAACAAGTTTAATGAAATTCTGCACTTGAGAGTTTATGGCTGTCTTCTGCTGAACTAATGGAAAGGAATGAGAGGTGGGAGAAACAGCTAGGGAATTCAGACAGCTTTCCTGTTTTTCTGTTGTTCAAGAATGTATTTCTTGGACTATTCTCTCCCTGACTGTACACTCAAGCACTTCAGAAAGGAAAAAGACTTCACCTAGCAAGATTGTTCCTTACTTTGTGAATTTCTCCTTTCTACTTAGCTTCTTCTAAGGACTGCTCTGATTGCAAGAACAAAGCACTCAGCCTAGTTGAATAGATTCACTGCCTGCAAATGAAGTGTCTTCAAGATCTCACTTTTTTGAGGCACTTTGCTGCCAGTGTCTCATGATTCCTTCTCTGGGATGAATTAATTTTCTTGTCAGATTGCTTTCTTCTGAGAAAAACCTTCTCTCTGCAAATATCATCGTATCTTTTTCTAAGACTTAACAGTTTTATCTAATTTTGTTACTTGAGTAAAGCAAGTATCTTCATTTTGAAATGCGTGATTTTAAATATTAACTACAATAAAATCAACTTTTTGCCATCAGTGTATTCATTGAGAACTCAATTTTTGCAGTACTTCTCTCAAATAAAAGGCTTTTCAAAGAAAGGAAGATCTCTAATGACACATTCTGAACTTCTTTGCCTAAGCTTCTGCATTATCTCCTTTTAGCTTATGTTGATTGATTTTTCCTTAGATTTGGTTGCATGCTCAGTATTTTCTTTATTTTGTTTACAAAGCTGAAACGTTATGAAGCTTCCAAAGAAGGACAACTTGCAGCGTTCAGATTAATTAACTAGGGATAAACCAGAATGCTGCATAGATTCATAGCTGAGAAACACATACCCTCAAAGAACATGACCAGAAGCAATTCATCCCAGGAATTAACACCTTAGTCCAATATTCAGGTCCTCATCCAGTGCCTCCAGCATTTAGCATAAGACTTCAGAAGCAAATAGAGGGACCTGGAGCCAGTAAAACCAAAGTGCTATTAAAACTGACATTTTCTCTTACTCCAGTGGTATTTTCTGATGTGTCGAGCCCCTCCACAAGATGCTTTCATTGGGTATTTTTTTTTCCCAAGCAGCTGTATTTTTAAGAGGTCAACTGTTGCTCAGAAACAGTCTTGCTTTTACCATTAACATTTCAGAAGACAGGCTGAAATAGGAAAATTTTATCCCCAAAAGCATTTCTCTCTGGGTAACGTCAAAATTCTAGAAAGTTAGCACAAGATGACATTTGCACAAGAGAATAAGGCTTACCTCAGTTACTGAAGTGGTAAACTACAGGGATTTCCATACGTTCTTCTCCATCCTTAAGAGTTAAAGAAGGAGGAAAAAGCACTCATATAGAAAATTCACACCTATGAAAAATTAAATTTTGAGAATCTTGTTGCTTTGAGATGCCTTTTTTTTTTTTTTTAAGTTAAGACCCAGGTTTTAGATGAACAATTTTGTCTGTCAGCATCTCTGATGTTTAACATTTTGGATCCTCTTGAAAACCATTCATAACTGACCAATTTGGTAATTTAAAGAGTTTTGAATGTACACGTTGTACATGTGAGCTTCCATAACCTTACGCTAATAGCACATAAAAATAGTATTTCTTGAAACATAGCTGAGTCTTGAGTTTTTTTCTAGATCCCTAATTTTAGATGCAATAAATGAGAACAACCCTAGTGAAAACTCTCCCTCGTCCAAGAAGTTGCTATTCTTTCACAGTGGGAATTTCGTGTATTTTTTTCTTTACAATTCAAATTTTTAATTTAAAAAAATTGATCTCCCTTCAGTTTTATCAAGGCTTGATCTGTTTACAATGAAGAAGGTAGCTTATCATCTCTAGAAGCTCCAAGAGTCCTAAATAAAGCAGCACAAGGAAAATGAGATTTAATATCAAATTACCCAAATAAAGAAAATGTCTACATGACATCTTGATTACAGAAAAATAAAGGTACTGAAAAAAATAAATCATTAGTGCTTTCCCAGTTGTTAAAAGTTGCCTGAAATACATCACAATGGCTTTGGTTGAAGGCTGAGCCTTGGCTGAAAGCTACCTTCAAGGTAGCTTTTCTGCTGACCTGCCAGCAGTCACCAGGTAAACTACATTTCCCCCCACTAAGAAGTATACTATAAACTTTTCTAAGCAACAGTCCTAATTCTACATGGTTCTCAAATGTGGAAAAAAAAATAGATTGAAGTTCTATTTCACAGTACAATCAGCCAATTGCTGCAACCATTTTATTAAACACATACACATATCAAAAGAATCTAAGTTGAACTACTCATTATTTTTAACTAGAGGTCTGAAATAAAAAGTGTTCTCATTTCCAATTGGTTTCTAATTGGATTGTGAACCACAAACCAGAGTGATTCAAGGAAGAGCATTTCTGTCTGAGTAAAGTTAAGAGTAAGCTCTTATAATGGGGTCTCAAAATCAAGAATCACAAGTTTACAAAAAGTAACCCAAACCAGATACAAGCATTGTGGAACAGTTTGCCCACCACTAACAGCCAGGAAAACAAAGGCTCACATTTTCTCTTCAGAAAAGTGCACACACAATGCTACCACCATGCACACCCCCACCACCTTGCTCATAACTCTAACCACTCCTTTGGGGGCCACCATACAGCACAATTTTGGACCAGTTCTCCACTTTCCCTATTCAACAATGTGCACTTCTATCTAGTATTTTAGTATATATCAAAGCAATCAGAGACACTCTTGGTAAACATCACACAATGAAAGAAACTATGGCTTGCAGTAGGAAACACTTGAAGACAAGTGAAAGGTTAGAGAGCAAAGAGTCTGAAGATAATCCAGAAAGCAGATATTTCCTCCTCCTTCCTTTCAGAAGGCCCCAGACTTAGCAATTGCTGCAGGTGCTGAAGTTATCCTTCCAGGTACAGAAAGCTCTGCCAATTTCTATGCGCTGCCCTGCCCCAACTCATTTCACCAGAAACTTAGCCTAAACTCTACTTCAACCGCAACAGGAGCGATTCTCCGATTTGCAGCATTAGAGCATAAAAGACACTGCAGAAGTTAGAAATGAAAAGCCCGACATAAATAAAGAATACTACCTGGTGTCATTTCATCTGAGATTATTTTACTGTAGGCCAAGGCCAGGAGAGGAAAAGATCAAGTGTAAGCAAGATGACAATTCCATCTTAAAGAGGCACTTTCACAGCCAACAGATCTATAATATATAAAGAAGAAAACTGACTGAAAACAGAAGAACAAAAGAAAAGGCTAGCTGCTAGTTACTGCTACCATGAGTTAAATCAAATTCAGAACGTATTATCAAAACACACTGACAAGAAGTTTGCAGAAATCATTTTTGCAATAAAAAAATGAACAGGCAGGCAAAAATAATGTCAAATTGGCTGTCTAAATAAAAACAGTTAAGCAGCAATGTCCAAAACAATGAAAGATTCACTGATCATTAAAATTATTTAACACTGCAGGTGTTTTTGTTTTTTTTTTGAAAATACTTCTCTATAATATGTTTGATATTTCATTATTTTATTCATACTTGAGTTTCTGCAGTGTTTCAAATGGAATAACACATAATTGTTCCTATGTATTCAAGAGAGAATACAATCACATCCAAAACTCAAACACTTTCATTTGAAATATTTGCTAGCAGAACAAATCTATTAGTATTTATGATGTGTCTTACATTAAATATGAATTCTCAGTTGTAACTAACATAACCAAATAAAATTGGAAATGAACTGACGGAACACTTCAGATTCATTTTCTCCAAAAGTAAATTAAAAATATGCAAATTAAAAAGGTACAGTAACTACTGCAGTTATAGTGTAAACAACAATCACTTATATTTACCTCGGAATGTCATCTTCTCAGAGGCAATTTTTGACCATCTGAAAGAAAAGCATCTGAGAAAGTGTTTTAGCCTCCTTAGGTGTTCCTCCTCTTCCTGTTCTTTGTATTCTGATGGAAGTATTAGGAATTGCAGCAAGGATTGGAATGAGCATTTGCATAGTCTCGGAGCTAATGCATGGCCTGGTCTGCCCAGCCCCATTCTGATGCAAGATAAGCAAGTGTTCAAGTTTGTTTTGAAGCAGAAAAGAGACTCTGCTTAAAAAAAAAAAAAAAAAAAAAAAGGCACCACAAACAAAAACACTAATTTATCAAGGTGAAATAAGCAAGAGGCTATTAAGGATGGAGCTGTTGAAAGAGTAACCGCATGGGTGTGGAAAACTTCCAGTTCTGGTGTGTGCTTTCAGCCCCAGCACACAGTTACAGCTGTGGTGAAATTTAAACTAACCAACATAAAGCTAAAACCAGAAGTCAGTTGTGTTCTGTATTGTTCAGTTTTCTGTAAATAAGGTTTTAACTAGATTTTGTCTTTCAAAAAACTTTATCGCATCCATACATAATTTGAGCTTCTATCCAAATCATTAATTCCAACAATAAACCCTCCTCCATCATACTAACAGTAAGTAACATTTACATAAGCTTACTTTGCAGTTTATCCATACCATCTTATTTTTTTAGCATTTTTAATTTAGCTTTTTACTGTGAATTAATCTAGAATAGCTAGCCACAGCTATTTTTAAGCTTCACAACACCTACAGTCTTCCTTATTTATTTCTGGGCTAAATAGCTAAATCCAAAGTGACAGAAGCAGCGTAAGTCAAAGATTTATACTTTCAATTAATTGAACACTGCAAACAAATGAAGCATCAACTTTCTTCATCAACATAACTTTTGTTTTAAAAGTTCAGGGTTTAAGTTTAGATTAGAAACATTTCAAGAGGTAAATTATGACATGAGCATCTAAATACAAAAATAACTTCTCCACCCTGCAAAGACTATCCTTCAAAAATTTGGATGAATATGCAATTGCTATAGGAGATGTAGAAAGTGGAAATTGAATAAGCTAATATATGGAATTCTTATTATCAGACAACTAGCATAGTAATAAGACTGATATCTACTCAAATGAAATGAAAACCAACGAAGCATGACTGCAATACCATCCAACTCTAAGTGCTCTCTATTTTATTCTGACTTCTGAAGTTCTGTCTCATTCTGGAAAAAACAGATTCCTAGAGTTTCTCAGTCTGTTATTGTTGGGCCAATATTCATAGTCTGTGTTAAAGACACTAAAATCAACATATGCACAGAGAAGAAGCACAAGCACAAACTGAAGTTTGTACTTGTGATGGAGTAAGTATTCCTGAGACCTCAAAATGTACAGACATCGTTCCATGAAAGTCAGTTACTGGTGTAGGGTTTAAGTGTTCTGAAATATCCCAGATGCTCAAACTCTGTTCTCAATATATTTTTTTTTTTCCTACTTCTTCATCTCCGTATTTCTTATTAGTATTGCCGATATAAATATATGGGTGCTGTAGGCACATTTGTGAGGGAACGTTAAAGATTATCTGCCATGTTTAAATAAATACCAAAATTCAGAGGAACTCCATCAAGATAGGAATTTAGTCACAAAAAAAAAAAAAAATAAAACAAAAACTCTTCAGATTTTTCAAAATACATTTATAAATTCTACCTTTTTTTTTTTTTTTTAATTCTGTAAACTAGGAACAATGATAACATTCATTAGAATGGAAACAAAACAACATCTGAAACATCTTAAAGGCCAAAAAATTTCAAAGAATGAAATTGCTGTTTTTAAATTACAGTCTTACAAATAAAACTAAATCCTGACACTCAAAGGTATATTCTGTAATTCTTAGTACATTTTTTTCCAAGATTCTTAGTTTTTAATGACTATTTCTTAAAGTAATTATTTTTAGGCAATAGGCTTCAAACTTCCAACCTTAGTAAATTATATAAGATTGAATTAATTTATATAAGATCAAATTAATTATAACCAGAAAATATTTACAGCCCAGGCACAAAACAGATTTGCAGTGTTATGAACTGCCTCTCTTACATATATATTAGCATTTTTTTGATGCATACTTGACCTAAGGCAATTTGAGGTTTTGTACTTCATTACCTACATGTTAAACAACAGGTAATCAACTGCTTAATATTTCTAAACAGTTGTTGGTTTTTTAAGGCTATGTTTAGAAGCTTACATTTTTTAAAATAGAATATTGTTCAGTAATTAGATTTAATTTGCTATGTTGCTTTTCTTTTCAAGCATGCAGACTAGGGGATGGAAGGGATTGACAGAGGTTTTTCTATCCCTTAGGGGTTAACATTTGTATAGCTGTCTCTCTTTGTTGGCACAACCCAGTTTGAAAAGAAAGAACCATCTGCCCAGCTGTCTGGAATGCAGCTCTGTCTGATAATTCCCATGGTGAAAAATAACATTTCACAAAACCCATGCACTGAGGAAACCGATTTACTCTTCTAATGACTAGGCTATCAAGCAACACCTTTGGAAGCCATGCAAAACACTAAAACTTTGTTTTCAGTTTGAAACCGATGTTTTCTTTTACTTTTCTATTGGATACTATTTTTAAGGGTTACAGGTTATGCAATGACCATCAGAACACCATTTGTGCTGTTTTTCCCCCCCTCTAAGTTTTTGCCTCCTATCCTCCCACAAATATTACAACTATTGTTCAGACCAACTCAAAAGAGCACAGAAAGCTAAATTATATACACATTCCTAAGCATCTTTAAGTGGCTTTGTTTTTATTATTTTTGACTTCATATTTCATCTTCTTTCTGAGAGAGCAGACGGGGAAGATGTTTACTTATGTAGTAGGGATATTTCAACATAGAGGATGCAATCAACTCCCTTGTCTTCTGAAGACCTTGAACACTGGTTGTACAAAGCCTAGCTATTCTCAGTTGTTACAGTTCACTAGATTTAAGACTGAACTAAGTCTATCTTCTGGCCTATCTTTTTAAAACTCAATAGTGTGCAAGGTTTTCCAGGTTCCAGAAAAAAAAATCCAATACACAAAGTTTGCCTCTCAAACTCATCCAGACCCATAGGCTTGTACTCCAGGCAGTGTCTTCTACTGTTTCAGTTATCATTAAATAAGGTACTATTCATAGAATCACTCAAGCTGAAAAAAACTTCTAAAATCATCTAGTCCAACCCTTAACCTAGTACTTTAGTCCACCACTAAACCATGCTACTAAGTTCTACATCTACACGTTTCTTGAAGACCTCCAGGGATGGTGACTCCCCTGTTCCAATACTACACAACCCTTTGAGTAATGAATTTTCTCCTAATACCCACACTAAGAGCTCCCTCACTTAGTCTGAACTGCCTAATGATATACCTTTGTGACAGAAAAGGTTATGAAATGAGAAAAGGGGCTTGCAATTGCGTTCTAGCTATACAATCACTACCTCAGTGCTTTCGTGTATCTCGTGTATTCAAAACACAATTAAGCTTAGAACTAACACTTCAGCTGTTTCAGCATCAGAAGTCAAAACTCACATAAATGAGCTATTATATTTGCCTACCAGTTTGCAAGACTGTAGGTTATCTGGCTAAAAGAGCTATTGCATGATCTGTTGTTAAGGACAGTAGAAGATTTCAAATCTTTTTCTGCTTGTTAGTGAGAATGAAGTTCGACATCTTTTCCTACAGATTTTTAAATCTTCATATCAGGACATTGCATATTCTTTGATTCCTGAGTTCTGAAGCTATGTCAGATGGTGTCAGTCAGAGGAAACTAGATTACTTACTAAAGGAAACTATGATACTTAGTATATCAAAACAATCTTGCTTTCTTCTGAAGTGGATGTTTGCTCAAAGAGTACATAGCTGCCCCCTTTTCCTGTACGGTTGGGCATTCTTTGCCTTTTTGTTTCTGGTAACAGGAAGAAATTGTTGAGATGAGTCAGATATGTTTGTGAAGCAATTGTCTATTTATAAGAACAGCATATATACACATCAAGTATCTTCTTCTTGAGCAGAACAAAGAAACTGCAGTCCTCATTTAGAGCTTCAGTCTCTCTAATTAGAAATTATCTTCTTTTTCCAAATAACTTCCTGCCAGGGATATAGCCATATTGCCCCATGACCATTGCTCTTTCTTCTACCCATGATTTCTATTTTCTTTTACACACACAACTGCAATGAATCATGAACTTGAGCGAAGAACTTCTTCCAGAACCACTGTTTAGGTTGTTAAAGTGCACACCAACCTCCTTGTACAAGAGGGCCAAAACGCTGGAGATTACTTCTTGCAACTGGGAAGGGTTCAGCTTCTGCTCCGGCACTGCCACTTGGTCTTCAGCAAACACACTGACTCCCTTAGGTCTATAACTGATAAATACTGATATCAGAAGCATATGCATAACCATTCCTGCGATCTAATAGCACAATTAACCCACTGCCCCATCTGGTCTTCAGGACAGTCTTGAAAGTTGTAAAATCCTTCACCTTTAATCAGTGATTAGTCAAATAGGAATGAAACACATCACATCATTTATCAGTGCAAGAGTTTTCCTCTTACCAAAATTAACTCTTAAATTGAACTAAACTAAAAGGGTAGTTGTCATATAACAACAAAAAAAATAAGAAAAGTCACCTATAGCAAGGAATAAATAGTGGTGTGACTACCATGGAGGTTTGCAGGGAAGGGGGAAATAGAAAGCACCAGTAAAATTAATTTCCTCCCACATTTCTTTGCCATCCAAAGAATTTAAAGCAGGATTTAACAGAATAAAGAGTAGAGATATCATACAGCATTATTCTCCATATTTTTGAAGGACCTCAACACAGATTAGCTGTCCATCTGAACTCTGGAACAAAGTGCTGGGAAGTATTATTTTAAAAAGTCTGGTGGCATTCCTGAAGCTGAGTCCATCTGCCACCTGCCGCCCCCCCCCCCCCCCCCCCCCCCCAATTGGCAACAATTTGTACATTAAAAAATAATAATTCTTACGAATACTAATTGTAGGCAAATAAACAGCTATAAAGCATGCAATGTGTTGTTTAGCCAATTATTTTTATAAAGGACATTCTGACTACTGCTCATTCCAATACATCATCCCAATCAGTTTGAGAGGGCACTTACTGTTAACACAAAATGAACGTGCAGTATGGAAAAGATCCCAGAACTATGAACCAAGCCTCTTTTCTTATCTTTCCCTCCCCCTTTAATTACAAGCTATTATGCTGTTCTAGACTGTCTCTTATCTTCACTTCTGCATCCTTGGCATTACAATAAACTTCTATCAGCTCCTCTCCATCTTCAAATAGCAAGTGGAAATTTTTGTATTGAAATATTTAATTTCACATTGCTCCAACACTATATGTGCTCTGTCCTCTGATTTCTCAATCCTGCAGTAAAATTATGCTCCAATTTGTATGCACAAAAAACTCAAGACATAACCTCACTACACCACATGAAAAGGGAGACTGCTCTCCTCTTTGACATGATAATTAAATAAAAGAGATATGTAACTGCACTGCTCCCAAGCACAATGCCATTATATACTATCATATATCCAAGATTAATTCCTCACTTGAGTGGGCGCCAGGCTAAATTCAGACAAAATACAGTAAATTAGCTTTTGAACTTCATTAATACTGCCAGTTTCACACTTGATGTCCAGTACATAAAAGATAAGAAGCTTATGTGAGGTTAAACAAACTATATGACAAAACAAAGTTATTGGGATTAAGAAAAAATATACATACTGTTAACTTCAAAAAAAAAAAAAAAAGGAAAGAGGAAGTATATGATGTTGAATTGCTCAATCTTAGTTCTTCACTAAATAATGCTTCTCTACACATCACAGTTCCAAATTCTAATGCATTCTAACTGTGTATTGCACTCAAATTTCAAGATGTTTTTTTTGGTCAATTCATGACAAATTGTTCAGTGGTCACACACCACCATAATACTCAGGATAAAAAAGGGCAGAGCAGAACATGCAGTTGAGATACTGAATTCAATTCCATGGAATGTTGTCTGTCACCAGATGCAAGCTAGAGGGGGATAAACAAGGCAGGTAGCAGAGCTTCTTCAGGTGTGACATTCAGTTTCAGAACCAAGAAGTAAAAATTCATGAATCACCTCTGCATCACAAATACCAGGCTTGTATTAGTAACCTTCTCCTTAATCAGGAAGGTAAAAGAATTCAATAACATTTCAGAAACATTGAAGTCTTGCTGTCGCACATTGCTTTCCTGAAAGCGAGTAGAAATGCTGTTCACCCTTACCACTTCAGAAGCAGAAGAGGAGAACACAGAGGCTGGGAAATTATACCCTCATGATAACTTTTTGGAATTCCCATAAGCAGCAACTACAGACATCGTATCTCCAACATGTCAGGTTAACCCTTGACAAATCTGACCCAAATAGAAGCCCTATAAAGAGTTATGATTATCACAATGGTAACAAGTTATGTAAAAAAGTTTGAGGTGTCATCTGAAACAGACCAAAACCAGCTCACACATCACGTACTAATAATTTCTCTAGCCAGGAGGCTGAATCTTCCTAAGTATGGCTCTAACATCATCAGTCCCTTATCTAACATTTACAACTGGATGTAAAACACATGCCTAAGCTCTAATAAATTTATAAATGAAGTCACCTAACTTCTGCTAGATGACAGATGCACTGAAAACATGCCTAGCCATTTTGTACATAGCTATGTGGAGAGCAGCCTTACTGCATCAGTTCCTTGTACAGAAAATGCCATACCTTCTCTTTTTTGGGGAATAGCCAGATTACAGGAAAAGAAACTATGCTATATACAACATTTTAAGTTCTCAAAGACAGATGTATGGAATGTGTTTTGCTATGTATTACTTCAAAAGACCTTTGGCTACACATTACAAGTCTACTGCAGAAATTATAAGGTTAAGCATAGCAAAACAATCTCATTGAACATTTTTTATTGAGCTTTTCTCTAATGTTCAACTGTTATTCCATAATAAAAATAAAAAAAAAAAAACTTTGATGCTTTTCAGAGACATTCAACTCAACTAGAGAGAACAGGAGAACTGATAATTTAAGTAGATACAAGGCAAAAAGAGGTATTATTAAAAACTTGACCACCAACATAGGCTTTCTTCATCTCTCCTCTCACTGTAAACAAGAAAAACTCTGAGGTTAAATATCAACACAATACTTATTGAAAACAAGGGCCTTCATAAGCACTGTGACATTATTGCTTAAAAACCAAATTTATTTCTTTTTTTTTTTTTTAATAGAGGACTTCTAAATTGTTTCTGTCTTAAATGTGAGAAAAGTAGATTTACTTGAGCATTCCACATATTACAGTTTGAGATATATATTTCCAAGTATTTTAATATAAAGGTAAATCTTATTAAAGCTACCTGATGTCATTATGATATTATGATAATTCAAATGTTTGTGTACAAATGAAGCAAAGCTGTTTGATGCTGCAACTGTTTATCCTGACAAATGCTTTAACTTGCTGCATGCGTGCATATTTCTGCACACGCTGACTGGGGATTAGTCATGTATCTGGCAACGCTTCCTCAATCTTCAGAAACACTTCAGGTAAGTACACACGTTCTCGTGGTTGGTTCTCTCAGTCACAGCTCCAATGCCCATCAATAAAAAAAAATATATGCTTTCTCAACAAATTGAGCTTCGCTTTTCCAAGTGCACCTTTGCTATTTTGACACCCGTAAGCAGGAAAATAAACCACATCCTCCAGCATGTTCCATCCAAACTATGTATGAAGGAAAATAGAAAAGCCAAGCTGCAATAAAACTCTGACCCTGACAAAGTTACTGGGACCTCAGCTGTATATTGGATGTACTGGAGCAACTTGGCTGAAATGTTGTTGCCTTTGAAACACAAAGGCCATTTTCTGGGGATCCTTTTCTCTCAAGATGATTGCTGGACAGCCAGCAAGCTACCAGGTAAGTAACCAAGATAGTTTTCTGTAGTTCCTACTGCATCAAATGTTTCAACAGGTTACACATTCCTCAATTAAAAGTGATTGGAGGGAAATCATTTATCTTGGTTCATTTGTTGAATTAGTCTACACTTCTCTTGGACCGAAAGGAGAAGATGGATACATTTCACAACTCAAAAAAGAAGAAATTATCTTAAGAGACCTCTTCCAGATTTTAAGTTCTTATTCACACAAACTACGTAAAACCGTTCATCTCCCTAACTCTAAGCACAGCCTCATGTTTCTGCATACTTATCCATCGAAACACCCTTCCGTAGGTTACGAGGAAGGGCTCTGCGGCCCCCTGGGCTGCTCTCCAGCCCCTACAACCCATCCCTGGAGGGGAAGGCGCCCCGGAGCGCCCCGAGGCAGGGCGCAGGCCGCGGGGCCCAGCGGCGAGGCCGCCATGTCAGCCCGCGTGCGCGGCCCGCCCGGGCCTCGGGCGCCCTCTGGTGGCGCTGCCGGCCGCAGCACCGCCATGTCCCCCCGCCTGCTCCGGGCAGGGCCCGCTCCGGCTTCCCCCGGCCGGCACCCATCGCGCTGCTGCCTCGGAGGCTTTTCGGGCTTCCTACAACCGGTTACTGTGCGTTCTCTTTTGGCAGTTTCAGGACTTCTGAGTACCGTCAGCAGAAATACAAGTGCGGGGCTCACAGCCTAGCCCGTCGGACGCGCAGTGAACGGCACGCACACTGAGCTCCAACCCCAGGAGCATTCCAACATACAGTTCGTGTCCTCTAGCATAAATTGAGAACTAAAGCACAAAGCAACTTCTCAGCTGAGGAACAGTCACATTTTAAGGACGGTATGAAATACGAATACACAGGCAAACAACCATCATCCATTTGCTAGTGCCCTTGCACCTTCCTCCTATTCTTGAGTGTTCTCTAGAATGTAGGATTCCAAACTTATCTCGGTTCTCTGGCTTTCTGATGTCTCCTTAAATGAGGGCTCCAGTCCTTCTTCAAACAGCTTTCTTTGGAGAATGCAGAACCACCTATTTAATAACAACAAAAAAATCACTTCCTGGGGGGAGGGGGGGTTGTACAAAGCCCTGCAGGTAACAATACATTGAAATATGAAGCATGGCTTGGGCAAAATTTACATTAAACACTGAAATCTCTTACCATTATCTACAATTCAATACATTTACCATATAGCTAGGCTGCAAAACTTCACCTTCCAGAAGATGGAAAAAATAGAACACTTTAAAAATTTAAGCTTTACATCTCCACCTTAAAGAAAATCGGTATCTCCTCCCCAGCTGAACTTTCTCTTAAGTGCCCCCTTCCACAGGTAGGGCATTCTGATACTCCTCGGCACATGAGTTCAGAACTCAAGGATTCTGATTTCTGACCCCCCCTCTCTTTTGTAGAAGGCTACAGATGTACAAGGTCACAGGAAGTTTTGCCTTTTTTTCCTTTTAATTAATGAAAGTCCTAATTGTTAACTCCTCTACAGCACTCTCATGACTTCCCCAAACTTGGCCGAAGGATCTGTTGAGGACACATTTTGGATTTTCACTTACTTTACTAATAAACAATATTGCAGTTCTCTTCAAATTTCAATTCAAGAAGCTTTGGGTCATCAAAACCATTAAATGGAAAAGGATTTTGTATAGCAGGTATCTGAAATACCATCTACTTGAATAATCTAGAGTACTAGTAGCAACAAAAGCAATTAGACTCTGAACTCAGGAAAACAGTCTTCGCAACTTGCATAGGCAAGTAGTGAAGAGACTGACAACAGAGCCTCTGCAATCTCTGTTACTGAAGGGTTTAGAAAGCACATGAAATAAATATCTGTCAGGAATTGTACTGGTATGACTGATCCTGCCATAGCCCAGGAGAATATAATGCTGAACCTCAAAACTCCCCTTCTAGCCACCACCCACCCAACCTTTTACCTTTTCACTGCATTTTAGTTAGTTTACCTTTTGAAAACACACTCAGAACTAAGCATATTTAATTCAGCCACTGAGGCAAGAAGACAGGAATAGAACTATGGGCCAATGAAATTCGTTGTGGTACTCATCCAGGAGTAGGATACTTAATTTTCAGTAGCAACAGGCAGTAGCAAGGGCTAGCTCTTCCTGAATGGAAAACAAGCCAGGATGCGAGGGCGACCCCAGCACAGGCAGTGCTCCCCCAACACTAGCTGCAAGCCCCCAGCACAGGGGCACGGCAGGCAGAAGCAGGTGCAGGTAGCAGAACCCACTGATAATCCCAAGCAAGCCATGAGACAACAATACCCAGAGCATCCCCTTGGAAACAAAAGCTGATGTAGCCAGAAACAGCACTAACGAGACACAAACAACGCACAGCCAAGGGAACAAGTCACCTGCCCAAAGGCCCGATGCAAGGAACATCCACAGAAGAGCTCAGACAAGGACTAAGCCCCCAGCCATGAGGCTAAATTGGGCTCTGAGGGCAGAGGATGTGGGGTGGAGACCCCAGGTGATGCTCCTCAAAGCAGTTCGAACTTAATGTCCTCCAGGCCCTGACAGTTAGACAGTAATGCACCTAATCTTCATTTGAGAGAGGCAAAGTTGGCAAGTGAACCACAGCCACACCTTAACATTTATGTGTTCCCCTAGATAGCTGTTAATTCTCATCAGCTGAAGTTTATATCCTCCTAAGTGCAGATCACTTCATGTTAAGATGAAATTTGAGTAGAGAGTTCAGTGTAAAAAAATGAAAAGTCTCTCTTACTATGGAGGCAAAACATTTAGGAAAAAAAAAAAAAAAAAAAAAAAAAAAAAAATTATTACCAATTTTTTTAAAAAAAAAAATTATACTAAATAATTTTAAAGAAAAAAAAATTAAAAAAAAAAAAAAAAAAAAAAGCTTCAGTGATATTCCTGCCCATTTTTGCACAAGTAACATTTCTGCTCAATGGCTCAAAAGTACAAGAAATTCTACACACTACTCAAAATCTCACAATTTTATTTTATTATTTTTTTTTTAATCTAGAGCAAAGCCAAGCAAGACTAATAGGATGTTTCCATTTACAAAGAATAATTTACAGAAACTTTACACCATGAAAGACATCAAATGAGTGGGGGATTTTTTGTAATAAAAACGATGATCCAACTTCAGTAAGATAAAGCATGCTTGACTTACCAATAATATCACTTCTCATGTACTTGAAATTAAGCTTTTGCTGAAGTACCATACTGAATTGGGCCTATAAACAGAGCATTCATTTCATTAGTTTTAATAAAATTGTATGGAATCTTTGCTCAATGATTTGGGGATGGAATTTAGCTAAATTAAAATCATAATCAAATCAACCTTCCAAAACCAAGTATAATAAATTAATTCTTGGAAATGTTCTTCATTGTCGTTTTCTAGCAAAGAACTCTTTAATACCAAGAGTCAAGTCAAACAGCCTATAGTTGTCATTCCCTGGCTTAATGAGCTTATCTCTTGTTAAGATGGAGCAACGTTTGTAAGAAAAGGCAGAAGTATCCACATAACAGAACCTAATTGCTTCTAATTTGAACAGAAAGTACTTAACAATAAAAGCACCTCTCTTTTTAACATATTCTAACATTTAAGATATAAGACAGACTCACAAAAGGGTTTGTGCTATACCTAACTTGGAGACATCTGCTTGTGCAGTTTGGGTACAACTTCTTAGTTATTAGTCTTCCAAACAATGCCTGAACATGCGTTCAGGTTAGCATGTCTAAGACATATTTCTAACATACAGTTTGCATGTATTTGTTCACCTTGTTTTGGTGGGTAAAAATTTAATATATGGATTCTATCCTATTATGTATTTTATTATGTTCTGTGCAACATGGTTTTATCATGCCACGTGGCCTCAGTGCAGAGCACAGGCCTGGTCCATTTTGTTTACCAGCACAGAGGTGGTGTTAGGTTCTGCAATTGCCTTTGGGCACAAAAAACTAGGCCCACTGTTTTTTCCAAGGACAGCATCTTTATCTCCAGGATATCAAAATGTGGGTTTGGTCATGTCCCTCAGCACAAGGAGTTCAAATCTGTAATTCCTGTATCCTTCTTCCCAGAAAAGTGTCTGTAGCATGATGCCACACGACAAGGCTGGAAGTATTTCTGTTACGCAGTTGAAGCTGTCCCATGTACATACTCAAAGAGAAGGATCGCTGAATAAAAAAGAAATGGTAAAAGCATAAACACAAAAACAAGACTGCAGCTCTTTATAATATTGAGCAGAAAATTCTGGAGAGGGAATAGTCTTGGGTTCCTATGCCTGCCTCCAATATTGACTATGGATTTTTTGTAACATCTATTTTAAACTGCAAACATGACCCTGAGAGTAGGGTCAAGAACATGGGACTTGTCTGGCTGAAAAGTGTTACCGAATTAAGATCTGCACTGTTACTGCTGGACTATTCGGAAAGACCTGACTTTTTTTTTTTTTTTTTTTTTTTTGATTTATAAGTAAATTATCTCTGTGCAATCCTGTAAAATGGGGATCCAAAATAGATTAACACAAAGTTAGAATACACTAAATTAAAAATAAATAAATAATCTCATTCCATGTAAATAACAGCATGGCAACAAAATTAACTATTCTCCCCCCCCCCCCCCCCAGGCTTTTTTAGATTAATTAGTTCAGTTATTTATTCATTCATTGGATCTATACTAGTACAAAAAATAGTAATTAAGATATGAATTTATTGTTTAATTTTGCTTAATTTCCCAATACAATATTGTGTTTATGTGTGGCTAAGCTTTGACTGATAAATTATGGAGCAATTTAAAGCAATCTTTTCAACTCGATTGGCTTTTTTTTTTTTTTTTTTTTTTAAAAACTTGACACTGCTCCATCACCCTAAGAAAATCATCTTAATTACTTCTGAGGTAAATATCCTCTTTTTATAAAAATATTTCAAATATAAACATATGTTTAACTGAGCTTTGTTCTTTTATTCACAAGTATTTATCTGCAGATTTTCCATCAGACCAAACGGGCCCAAAAGAAATGCTGTCTGAAAAGGAACAAACATACAATTAACAGACTCCACAAGTCCTCATCAAACAGCTGTCTACTTATAATACAGATGAATACTCTGGATACTTCTCAAAAGTCTTGTAAGAATCATGTCACTGAACGTACTAATTTTCCCTGCCAATCCTACATTTTCATGTAACAGTAACTAGGTTGATGTCAAAGAACTGAAACAAAATTATATTCCATATGTCATACCAGACGCAACTTGTAAAGATTAGCATATTTATAAGACAAAAATATGCATTGTAAGTAATGCAAATATGAAAAAAAAAAAAAAAAAAGTTTTATTTGTAAAACCATTTTTTCCAATTAAAGTATGCTTTTCTACTTTTCTTTTACAGGATCAAAGAAATTAAATTCCATGCTGTAGGAAAGATCTGGGAGGGAATAACATCTGATATTGAGCAGAAAGTGAACAATCAGTAATTTATCCTTTCAACCTGTAACGCCATGGTCTAAACAATAATCCATCTGGTTGAAGACAGAGAAGTCAGCCTGGTAACGGTCACAACAGGCCAAAACATTCCAAGTTCAAAACTATGTGGGACAAAAATGATATAAATAACTCTAAGTTTCTAACTGAGATCTGGTATTTTTCACATGAGCCTATTTTGACAAATTTTGAATTGTCTATCTGAATTCATTTAGGCAAACTTTTTCAACCAGCACTCTTTTTACCCCCTTGTAAAAATCTGAAAAGTAATGCTAATTGAAAATGAACAATTAAAAGCGTGTGCTTTCAGCAGAAGACCATTTTGCAAATAAAAAAAAAAGTTATTGAAAACAAAACTAATGGATAACTAGCAAACTACACTACCTTTATTATGGTCATTAACTCTGAAAGCAGCAATAAACTCAGAATATTATTTGTCTACCTCCGATGACATATTTCTCAACAAAGCTGATGGACTAGCATGTATTTCAATGTATTCCACATGTATTTTGTTATATTGCCTTTGGTCATAATGTATAATTTAGCTAATCTAATTTAACATCAATATCAAAATAGCTTGCCAGAGGAAACAGTATACTAGTTAAATATATACTTTGCCTAGTAGGAACATAACTTGTTATCCAAGAATCTTCACAAAAAAAAAAAAAAAAAAAAATTTCATTTTCAAAATGTGAAAGCTGTCTAAAGATTAATTGCACTAACTTTAGATTAATAATTATATTTCTGGAATAAATTATAAAACTCCTTTTGAAGGAGCTGAAGCAGACAGATGAAATGACCCCAGATCATTGGATTGATTCATCAACAACTAATCACAGAAGTACCCATTAAAGTATTTTAACCAATATGCTCAATATATAATATATAGTAAAGGTTACTCTGTGTTTTTAGTACTGATAATGACATGGATAAACTATGTAGTATAAAATTAAGCCTACACAGCTTATAACATAGTACCAATAACTATCCAGTATCTCAAGGCAACTTTATTTTAAATACAGCCTAACCTGTAGAAAACATTGGCCACTACTATTCAAATGATTGTTAGAGGGGCAAAATGGCTAAGGAAAATCAATATTTCAGATAAACATGGTACATATGTGAATGTTTTTGGCAGAAGACAACCACGCACTATTTTCCTCCAGATTCTAAAATGATGGAAACTGAAAGGAGAGAAAGATTATTTTAATGGCAATCAGAAACTGTCAAATTTTCTGTATTTTCTAACATGAGGTCTATTCAAATTTGATATACCTGGTTCAAACAACAGCCACCAAAATAGCTCAGGGTTACTGGGTTCATTAATCCTGATATGGTTTCACCTCAGGCTACAAATGGATACCCAAAAACATTTTAGACTAGTAAAGTAAAACCTATTGTTAAATTCACAAGCATTAATTAGGGAGCTTTTCTAATGGAACTGCAAAACAAAGAAAACACGAAGCCAGACTTAACTTTATTATTATTATTCCCACAAACTACCAAATAAAATACATTCATACATTATTTCTTTCTATCCAGATTCCTGTGGAGAAAGACATTTCAACAAGGCAAAGGAAAAGGGGGGAGAGAGGGGAACTTTAGTTTAACAAATTCCATAAAAAATGTAGGAGTCAATGGAGGAAAGTTTTGTGAGTCAATTCTTAAATCTAATGAAGAACCTTCAAACAACATTAGGCTGGGAGTGCAATTAAAAGGCAAAGGAGGAATAATAAAAAATAACTACTGAGAAATAATGACCCACAAAGGTATCGTCTGCCACACATGGCACAAGGGAAGGATGCTTGGTGAAGGAAGAGAATGGGAAACATCAGTGTGTAAAAGCTTTGTAGTTACTCCACTGAAGTACCTGTACAACTGAAAAAGACACATGGGAAAGGAGGCAAACTAACCAGAGCGACTTACAGATGCTTACATATAGCCTTCAGAACATCAAAATCCTGGGGAATTTTTAGTCTGCCACCTGATACTTTGGTCTTCAAAACAGAGCTCTGCTAAGAGCAATGTAGGTCACCCAAGCCCTACCCACAGAACACCATGAGAAGCATCAGTAGACAATAAAAATGTCCTATAAAATGATGTGATGACCATTTCATGGGGATATAAAATGGGACCATCTTGTGCAAGCATTATATACTCTACCAATAGCCGAAACACTCTAAACCCTTACAGCTTGCCAGTTTTTCATATTTCTGCACGTCAACTAACCTCCATGGTATACTAAATGCTTCGTGGTTGATATTTTTGCTGGCTCCTTCAAGACACGAAAGTTACAGATATATGCGCATTGACGACATCCTCAGCTTAATTTTGGAAACCTGTTCAACATGGATGCTAATTACCTTCAGATAAATATTTTCATTAACAGGATTATAAACTTACAGCATAAGCAGACTGAGTGCTGACTATTTAATTCAACAGCTATATTGTAGAGATTTTGTAGAGCTCCTAAGGCCAGAAACCCTTCAGATTCCACCAAGCTCCTATCTCTGAATTATTAACTATGTTTCAGGTTAACTACTACATTTCAATACTACTTCAGCTTAAGTACTGTGTTTCAGGTTAAGATAACTACTATGGCACATGGCAACTAAGTAAAGCTGTTCCAAGGAATATTCTGTAACCTTCTGCATTTTCTGAAAACCACCATTTCTGAGTGCTCAGGAAAGCCCAAAATGTTTCATGATTATTTTATGCTGTTACAAGCATCTAATGAACAGCACACTGGGCTAGCTATACAGCTTGCAATGACAAGCAACAGTTGACATCTGTCCTTGCTTCCATAAGGAAACAAAGCTGTCCTACACTTTAGCATAGAACAAGTTCCCAGCATGCTTTTTCTGTGGTGCTGGGGAATTTAAAACACATCCAAATTCGAGGAAGCAGCTACACATAAGGATACGGGTAGAAGGATTCAGCATGCATAATTCCCATTCTTCATTGCCTCCTGAGCAGAACAAAACCAACCAAACAAAAAAACATTTCTCCCCTGAAAACATGGCAGAATCAGGAGTCAAGCCAAAGAATACAGTTACTTATAAACACATAATTTTAACAGAAATTGTGAGTTCCTGTTGAGATAATATATTATAATATATAATATTATATACAATATTATAATATATTATATATAATTAATATATATATTATATATAATATTATAATATATTATAATATATAAATTCCTGTTGAAATAATATATCAAGATTAGATTTGATTTTTCTAAATTCTCAAATTGTCAAATTTGATCATATTATAATTAAACTGAGTTTAGTTTCCTCCCACTTTACCACTTTTCGCCTCCAGAATCATGAAATTACCTAAACATTGTCCTAAAAAACTACTATTTAATAATCACTATTCTTATTTCTCTAAATATTTTGTTTTCCTGCAGTACTGCAAGAACTTCCCTGATGTAGAAGAGGAAGTTCTTTATCTTTAAGTGTTAAACTGAATACACACAAAACTTCTTTTACTCTTATTACTTATCATATTATAATTAATATTGTTACTGCTCAACATAGGTTTACAACATAATAAATATTTTATTTCTCTCACGCTCAATACTGTAGGGCATTTACTCTATCTGTAATAGTTACGTTTTTAGATAATGGTTTTTAAGTTCGTTCAAAGTGAAAGGAGACAACATTACAAAATTATCTGGGATGAAGACAAAGGGAATTTCACTCTTATGGATAAACAATCAATATTAAATGAATATTTGAGGTAGCTGTCTGTTCCAAAAGTCAGAGAAACAATCAAGAAAACAATGGACATTACTATATTTTTCCTTGTTACTGAATAGCCCATACCCTGCAGCATCAAGTACAAATCTGCAATGAAACTATTAAAATCGGCATAATATGCTTTCAAGTTTATCACTTACTGATTTTCATGCCATATATATTCTATTACAAATCAAACTCTTAACTGACAGCCCTGTGTTAGTTATCTGAGAATGGAAGTTAGTATCTGAGAATAAAAATTCTTTAATTTTCCAAGACTGTAACTAGTCATAAAAGTTATGTTCACCAAATTTAATATTTACAGAATCAATGCAGTATTATTACCTTCACCAGCACTTGCAAAAACATTTGTGCCTTGAAAGAGTTTGCATAGGTTAATTGCCTGGAACTTAATAAACAATTCTGGTGATAATGTATGAAGAGAAATGGGATCCAAGATCAAATAGCTATTTGGACACTGAAGAAGACAAATGATAACAGATTCATCTGCCACCCTAGTCACAGTAACCAAATAAAACTCTTTTACCTATCTCCAGTCTTAAAAACAATACAGACTAGAGGGTATCCAGGAGAACATACTTGGTAAGTAAATACTCTTCATTAGCGTGATGGAATATGCCGCACTTCAGAGTCACAGCACTAAGAAAGATACATAAGAATATTAGACATCTGTAATTTAATTGCCTTTTTTTTTTTTTTTTTAATCTTGTCAATTAGAGGAAATCCTTTCACTATTTATTTATTTAATCCTTTCGCTAATTTATTTATTTATTAAGGTAAGAGATACATTAAAGCAGGATAAACCTACATATTTGACTGAAAATGCATCTTTATTTTGAATCTACTGAAAGAAAAGGATTAGGCTTAGAATAAATAATGTCTTCTTATGGCTAGGCATTTACATATCTGGAATAGCCAAGTAAAATACAACTCAAAAAAAAAAAACAGTATTCTTTCTGTTTTGAATAGCTTCACAAGCATCTACATTTATGACTTAAGTAACTTTATTAAGTATCTCACACGTACTCCAATAGAAGACTGAAGACTGTGACTGTCATTAACTAACTTTGTGAGCTATCAAACGTGCTAAGCAACATTAATCAAAATATACTATTTTTACTTAACAGTACACATGAAGACAGAGTCTCATGTCATATCTTTTCCTGGTTCAGGCAAAAGTGCTATATGTTATTCCTTTTCTGCTTTTGATCTTCTCAATAACCTGATTGTTTATTTTCTTAAGTCTCTTACGTAGAGCCAAAATAGATTATACATATTTAATTATTAAAAAAACAAACAATCATTTACTTTAATATGAACTTTGCGACAAACCATATATCCCAAAAGACAAGTATTTGCATCATGAAATACCTACATATAAACTTTTTATGTTTAATGGGTATTACTTCCCACTAATAGTATGAGTGGATAGACTAATTTCTCAGTTCCTGAAACCTGCTGAAGCACATCCTTTTTCACACACAAAGAAACACATTTGCTTCTGTGCAAAAAATTAGATTAGACTGACATTAAGACGAGCAATACAATTTACATACTGACATTAAAGAACATCATTGCGATTAATCTGTGTAACTTTAATATTTATTAGTTACCCCTATAGTATATATTAATTACTCTACCAGAAAAGTTTTAAAACTGCCCCAATGCAACCAAAGCTTTTAAATGCATAAAGCCAAACTATTAAGAACAGTAAAATAGCAACATAGAAGTTTAAAGCATAAAAACCTTCAATACGTTAAGTAAAAATCACTGGAGAATATCTTTACCATGTAAGCTTTGCTGAATACCACCTACATTAAAATCACCTACTTTTATACACATTATTTTATTAGTAAAATTACATTACTTATCATATTCAACCAGGCCACAGAAAGCTTAACCTTTCTTTTTATATTAGGTTTGATGGTCATTAGTTTCCTCCTACCAAAAGGATTCATTGTAATCAGTTGTAGATTAGTGCAAGTCCAAAAATACAGGGGATGTGTACTAGATGATCCAAAACCAAAAACTAAAAAAGCCAACAACAACAAAAAACTAAGCCCTTTTCTGTGCTACATGAAAATGTGATAATGCACTTCACCTTTTACCCACAAATTTAATACCACACTTAATGAATGAGCAATAATGGCAATTGTTCACCCCTTTACCAAGGACTCCGAGAGCTTGAAACCTGTTGCATTTAGCTATTTCTTCAAAAACAGTAGGTCTGAAAGATCTGAACACTTTGTTTCTTACAGAACTACTACACACACAGTGATATGAAAAAGCACAACTAATTCAATAACCACAAGTGCTTTGACTCTAACATTATTACATTTCACCATGTAGATTTATGAGATTTAAGATCTCCATTTAAGATCACACAATTTCACAGTTTCTCTCTGTCAATATACAAGGTATAAAATGAATAAATAAATAAACCTCACAAACAAAAAGAGGAGGCCTCCAAAATGAGTTTTTGAAAACAGATGTTGTTAGTTGAACTAAGTTAAGGACGTAGATTCATAGTATTTCTGCATCTCACCTACATTGTTGGTTTTTTTTTGCGGCCCCATTTCTTTATCACCACATTGCTCCTGTCAGAAGGATTTGGAGGATCAAGTGAAGGCAACTGAGTAGGGGAGAAGGAATTAAGGGTGGAAATTATGATTAGGACAACATTTTCCATCTTATGCTCCATGCTGAGGGTCATAGTTCTGAATTGCCACAGAGCCAAAAAAAATCTTTAAAAAAAATCTACAGTTATTTAAATCAATGCCAAATGACACAAAACATTCTTCTACATATGTTAAAATAACCTGACACAAAAGAATTATTAAAGGTTTAAAAAATAACCAGATAAAAAAGGAATGAATAAAGATTAAAGAATTATTAAAAACAGGGCAGATAAATTAAAATCAAATTTTGGAAAACATAATTATGCAAAGCACTAATATGCCTAATAACATGATATTTTAAAACTTTCTCTTTTTTCTATGTAGAAGTAATACTTCGTATACAAAAATAAGAAAAAATAAAAGATCTTTTGACCAGCAACCGTAATAGGACTTCACAGGGCTGGAACACACGGAAGGCTTAGAAAATTCCAGTATATCAATCACTATGGACAGTTCTTCATATGTACAGTACATTCTTCTTGTCAGCTTACACCATGAGCTCTGAATAGTTACGTCTTATGTTTTATTTGCCTCAATGCAGCATCTGACCTAGCAGGCATGCATACAGTTTATTCAGCACGTAGCCTCTTTTCCAGAATCTCAAGGCAGCTGAGACTTAGATATCTGGAAAAGCAACCGAGAGTTGCAAATTTGTATGAAATCGACATTTGCCTTTCACGTGGGATGTAAGATTTGACTGAATTATAGGAAATCTATATCTAGCATCTCCCATACTGGTTTTGGGAGCTCTTTCAGTCTAGGCAGTCACGTCCTTAAAACAGTACAACATATTGTCCTGAAATAGAACAGTAGCAAACATTTTCTTCCCCAAGTGCTACAATATCCCCTGTCTTTGGCACATGTTAATAGTTCCAACAGAGCTCTCCTGGTAAACACGCTGGTTTGGATGTTACTAAATTCAAGTGCCAGTGACAACTACATACACTGCACATGCCCAACACCAACACTTACTAATTGCTTTTAAGAAATGTGCAACATGCCATAATTTACCAAAGCAACAAGGCCTATTCACTTCATGCTGCAATGAATTCCAAGTAAATATGGGTAGCTATGCCATTAATTTTAATAAAGTGACAGCTAACGCTTACTCCATTGCCTGAACATTTGCACAAAAACTGACTTATCAGTAGTTAGAAAGCCCAGCAGCTCTACAGGAAAATATTTAGAATTCCTGTAACAAAACAGGCATTTGTTCACATGAAAGTATGAAAATCCACACGTAATCAGCACTTTATCTGTAATAAACAATATTAACACTATGACCTCATTTGTTTCAAACCATCAGGACTGATGAAATAAATAACTGATCATTTCTTAACCTAATAACTCTTTTTGACCAGACTGCACAAGCACAAAGTGACAGTTACTCAGAGTGATCAAGAGGAGTTAAGCTTGTTGTTAACCAGCTGCAAGAGCACATGGTTGAAAACTTCTGGGCATGTAACTTTCGCTGGGATCAGAATACACCCTTGTGGAGGGGTTCTTCCCAAACTGAAGAGTATATTGGCAGCAATAAAACGGAGACACGGAACAAAAGTAGAAGATTAAAAATACTGCCTCCCAACTCACCTGCCAACAATTCATATTGATAAATCACTTCCCTTTATTACTGTACGTATCAGTGGGTGAAATCTTTTGTGTTTTGTCATTTGTAAGGATAGAAAAATAACTCCTGTTTACTCTCCAAAGGATATCCTTTATTTAATAACTATCACAAATGAAACTAAGAATTTAAAGGGCAAAGAAAATAAAATCCTACTTAGTTGCACCTCAACGAGAGTAGAGCCTTGACCAAAGAGTATCTTCATTGCACTGAGCCCTTCTGGACTCAGCCATTTAGGGGAAAGCACCTGAGGTAATTTTGGAAGCTCCGTCTGCCAACAGCTTCCTCTGCTGGCAGGTTTTCATTTTACTGTAACATATGCCTGTTTTAGTTGTGTTTGTGTCTCCTCACTGTCTGCCAAGGTACAGAGGAAACTGTCTATAGAAAGGAAATATTAAAATAGATGTATTCAGAATAATGTCAAATGCATTAAAAAATGAAAAAAAGTGTTTTATCTCTATTCAGTCAAAGAGCATTTAGGCTGAAAGTGATAACACATTTGTTGGTGAAAGCTATTTTGCAGGCATCAAGCTTCCATTCTGCATTGTTACAGATAAAGTATTCATCTCTGCCCAAGAGATTAGGATTGTCCAGTTGCAGAGCCATATTACATTTTCTCACTAGCTAACCCACTATTTTTTGTTTGTTTGTTGCTGTTGTTTTAATAGTATAACACCAACAATTTGAAACTGTCAAAATTCTAAATTTTAGATCTTGTCTGGATTTCTGCAATACAATTAATTTTCAGTCAAATTTACCAAGTTCAACAGTTAGTGTAGCAGACTTTTACTGACTAGCATGCCATAAGTGTGTCTGTTCAGATTCTAGGTAGCAGATGACAAAGCTTAATCCAGAATAAAAAAGCTGAAAATTATACTTGAATGGAATTGACCAGGCATCTTATTTTAATCATGATATATTTACATAGTGAACGTAGCATTGAACTCCCAGCACTTAAAACTTTTGAGTTGGACGTGCTTTTGCTCTCAATTCTCAACTGAATATTCAGAAAAAAAAAATAAAAAATGTATAAATATTTTACCAATTAAAAGCTATTAATAAATCATATATAATGAAAATGTGAGAAAGTCTGATATTGACACAGATATAGGGGAACATGAAATAAAGACACTGGGTACGAATAAGCCTGTTTTGCTTGTTGAACTAAGGCAAAATCATTTAACCTAATCTCCCATGACAATGAACAAAACTGTTTAAAAGTAGAATTTTAGTCTTGTTGTAGGGATAACCAGCACTAGCACGATTAGGCTCTGTGAAAAGGAAACACTTTCTCTCAGTCTACAAATTTCAGGAAGTTTTTCAATAAAATATATGTATTCTTTTCAAGAGCAGAAAGCACAGACCTCTCAGGAGTAGTTCATAAAAGCTGAGAGTCTTGCAAACTCTCCCAGAGAGAAGATAGCACAGAACTTAAAAAAGAAATGAAAGAGCTTAAGATAACTATAAAGAATATTATTTTATTTTAAAAATATGTTCTTAAAATGATGGTTGCACATGCTGATTCAGGAAATGAATTTAACAATTATCCATGATTTTTCTCCATCTGAGACACATTTGACATTGCTAATGATAAGTAACCAAATATGTTTGCAAAAAATATTAGTGGGAAATTGGTTGGTAGCATTTACCTTAAAATCTGTTTGAATTGGCATATATTAAAAAGTTTTTTAGAAGTATCTTCAGTTACTCCCTCTTCAGAAACAAAACCAAACCAAAACAACAACAAAAAGTAACTAACTTCTTAGCATTATAAATAGTTTAAGGCAAAATACAGGAGCTGCTATTCTTGATCTTTTGTCTCTTAGTCTTACCTAACATTTTTGAAAATGGTGGGATAACCCACCACGAAACAGTCTTTCTGGTTACCTGTTGTGAATAAGACCTTCTAGCACAATAAAAGCCCTGTTTCAGACATTATGAGTGTCCTAGAAAACCTACTCTGTGGCCCATTAGAGGATAACTAAGGAACCTGTTCACATTTCACAAATAAAAAAGAGCGTTTTAAACTATCACCTCAGTCATTTACTAGCAGTAGGCACTACTTGTGTTACAGTAACTAATACAATAACCAGAGACCCGAACTACATTGTGGTAGAGGTTATATATCAACCTGGGACAGAAAGATAAAGCAAACAGAGGAGAACAACAAGGGACACAGATGGGAATACACATGAGCAATTAGACAGTACTCATCAGTATGAACAGCAGTGTTTCCAGAGCATTATCAACTAAGCAACAGTAAAGGTTTTGCGTATCATAGAAGAAAAAAGCATGCTCACAGAGTTTAAAGGCCATATTTGCTGATGGACAAAGAGTTCCTCCTAAGCAAGGAGTGCAACAGGGAAGAAAACACCAGGGCGCTATTTTACAAATATTATGTTAGCATGATAGGTGAGAATCAGTTAACCTCTGAAACTGAAGGAAAGAAAACAGCCCCAAACAATCTGCAAGAAAGGTCAGTAGTACCTCTACACACGCAGATTCCAGAGAACTTAAAAACACAACAATCAGTAACCCCGTTTAGAAATACCGTGAGGTAATTTCCTTCCCTCCTCCTACCCACTTCAATACTACAGCACTGTGTCACTTGCCATTCATTCCATGTTACAATGAAAGCATTATCTTTGAAATGCAGCTATGCCATAGTGCTATGCATTTATTTTCCAATCACTGTGTACCATTTAGTTATTTCAGAACTACTTAGTCATGAATGTCCTTTGCACTTCCTTAAAGATAAGAAATAAGAAAGAAGGGATGCTCCCCAACGCGCAAGGAAGATAACAATGACTGTGTTCTACCGACTCTGTATTAGATGCAAACATTAGATGAGCAAACAGTCCAGTATAAAGGAATGTATTTTTCTACATGTCTAAATGTTAGACATATTTGAATTATAGTTTCATTATTTTCTTAGTACTTCCATTAAGAGGTAGTAATGCTGCTGAGCAGACTTCCTATAAACTCAATGCCAAAAGCACATATCAAAGCGACAACATATACAGAGTTAGATAAATATGAAAATGAGATTGGAAGTAGCATCTACCAGATCTTCTGATGTTTTTGTCTAATAATGAGTTAAGAACTCTTCAATTTCATCCCGGAATCAATGTGGGACCACTTTAGCAACATGTACTGGAGCTATGTATCATTACTGCCTACTTTCTGGTCCAAGAAGACTATACCCAACAAATTATTTTCTAGATAACTTGTTAGACTTAGGAGTTTATTAAAAAAATATATGGCTTATTGCTTGAAAGGCCATAAAGTGGTTTAAATAGACCTAAGGGACAATGATTTATCTTCCAGAATCTACTTTCTCTTCAGGCTGCTGCAATAGAGCATGGAAATGTGAAAAACAGGATTAAAGATTTGAGTTATCTGCCTAAATCCCACAAATGCTTTATCGTTTATCAAGAATGACACTTCAGAACTTATCTCAATGTTGTGACATAGTATAAGGTCATAAGATCCACTTCCACATTTTGCATAAAGATTGTTAAAGAGTGTTAAAGATTTCATTTTATCAGTTGTTGGAGCTCATATCATCATTTTCACCTGCTGAATCTGCATATTTGATACCAATGTTTACAAGTAATACCTGTGGAATTTGCAACTTCAGTAGACAAGACAGAGGAAAAAAAAAAATACAGTATTCCACTTCTAGGTTTCAAGAATTTAGATGCAAGGGAGCTAAGGGGAATGTTCACATTGCCTAACTTTACCTCACAAGCTTCCCTCTAACACAGGGAGAAACTCACTTCAGTGTCTTTCAGAGAAGAAACCCTATGTTAAGTCTTCTAAACCACCCCTCTAAAGGCACTAACCTTTCTATTTTCTATCGAGGAACACCAGCCTCCAGATGTTTGTAAGTTAGGCTGTGCACATTCCCTTGCATTTCGTCTAGACCTGAAACCTCTCTAACAATTTAAACTCATCTTAGTGATGGCTGCCAGGGTCATGCCCTGGCCACATATTCCCATCACCTCTTTCGCATCCCTGATGCTTTTGTGACCCCAGTTTCAGCTAGTTCAGGCAGCTAAAACAGCTGAAAATTAGCCTTACAAACACTTACCCTTTCAAAGCCTACATTTTCAATATTACTGAGGGTACCAGTTGTATTACAGGGCATTTCACAGAGAAAACATATGAGTAGCTGCAGACTACTATATATTGTAGTAACAGGATTCTTATTTTTTGGAGCCAGAGCAAAACAAAAAGTTACTTTAAGCAAACCAAGAACACTAACTCTCAATGTACAGTATGCAAATACCATGTATGCCTACAAGCCAAGCATCTGTATAATGCATAATTAATTAAACACTGTATTCATAGAATCATAAAGGTTGGAAAAAATCATAAAGGTTGGAAAAGACCTCCAAGATCATCTGGTCCAACCATCTCCTATTACCACCATCACCCACTAAACCACGTCCCCAGGCACCAGGTCCAATCTTTCCTTAAACACCCCCAGGGACAGTGATTCCACCACCTCCCGGGGCAACCCATTCCAAGATCTTACAAAAACAGCCATAGTAGTTTAAAAGTAAAAAATCCAGTATGTATGTTAAAATAAAAGGTTCCTCCCTCCTCAACTATGTAACCCCTTGAACTCAGACCTGTAAATGCCACATTATCTAATCCCAGTAGAACCACTGAAGTTCCAGGGCTCTGGCATTTCAAAGACCATGTCCATAAAGAATCTGAAAGTTTTAGTTAAGTGAAAAAAAAAAAAAAAGCATCTATTTAACAGCCTTTCATAACCAATAAACTGAGAAAACAATACACCTCCCATACAAAAGCGTGCCAACAACTACACATCTGCAAAAGTGAACTTGGCTACATGTGTAACCACTTGACTACTTATCAGAGTAAGAAAAGTATTTTTTCCTAGGGAATGAAAATTATGAAATTATCTCAACTACTCTGTAAGAAGACCAACATCGCCACAGGCAGAAAGAACTCCAGGAGCCCCAACTTCTTCAGGAACAGACCTTTCACGGAGTTATATTTTTGTTCTGCTTGATCTGTATGGCTGGTGAAGGGTCATCTTTGAGGCACATGGAGAGAAGTGTCTTTATTCACTAGAAAATACTCACTCCTTAGTCACTCACACATAGAAACCAAGTCTCACCAATCACCTGCTTTCCAGCTGTAAAAACTCTAAGTAGTCTAATCCAATGCAATGCTATAGCTGCTAAGAGTTCTTCCTTTCGTCCACACAAAAGTCTTATTGTGTGGAATTTAAAAGATTTGAAGTAAACGAAAGATGGGTCCAAGCACTGTCAAGAAAACAAAATACTGAAAAATTGATCAGTGAGCACTATTTAATCTTAGCTCTAAGCTAGGCTGTAAAATATTGTGTATCAGTTTAAAGTTAATCATAATGCTCATGCATAAGGAATGAAGATTAAAGATGCACTAGCTACCTTAGTTCTGGCATGTTCCAATCTCTGAGCAAATCTTTCTGGAAATTTATCTAGTTTACATAACTTCAAAAAATAAAAAAATAATAATAAAAAAAATTGAAGACCACGAAGGGATCAACAAATCATCAATTTGTTATTTAAATACTTATTATATATGCAAAAGGTTTCAGCATATACAGTAGAAAAAGCTCTTTCTGCAATGAGCTCAGCAGGAGCAGGATTTTGCTCCATGTGGAATCTAATTGCCTTCAGCCTGCCCACAGACTCATTACAGCAAAAAGCCCCCAGTGACCCAAGTAACCAGTCCCTTCAGAACATACACAGCTTCAGGTAATGCCGTATACAAAGTTGGTAAATGGATGAAAATCTTTTATTTTCATCAACAGTGCTTTCAGGATGTGTAGGTATGTGCTGGTAAGAACAGTAGAAGAAACAAGCAAACAGAAAAACACCCTGAGACATCCCAAAGCCAAAGCCATTCGCACAGCTTCTTAATAATTCACTTTAAGATTGCTTATTAACATTTCTGTGGTTTGTTTAATCAGCCAGATAATCTTTAAAATATTGGCCAGGATTTGTCCCAGTTGTTCAGAACAGACAAGTATGCCACTGAGATGGCAGAACCTTCCAGAACAACCTTTCAAAGATAACAATCCATGGGCACAGCAGATTCCCTTCCCTTTTTCTTAAGTGATGTGAAAGTTGCACTGCAAAACTCTGAGACTGAACTGCCACAACTTTCCTCTGCCCCTAGGTCATCACTGGTCTAAGTATCTTCTGGTAATTCATGGGAAACACGCGGATAAACACCTATTAGATATGGTCTTCCTGCCCCGCTAATAGCACTGTCACAGTGCAGTCTCATGAAACCATCTGAAACACTGTATTTTAAACGTTAACAGATATGCTTGAATTTGCTTTAGGAAGTAGATTAATCCATTTTTCAGCAAAAATAAGCATAGAGAGCAAACTTAGATTTACCCTAGTAGAGTTAAAAGTTGGATGATACGGCCACAGAAAAAGCCTACTCTCTCCATCCTGTTTCTACTAATACTTGGCTTGTAACACCTCCTTCAAATGCATTTTTTATTATATTTATCTACACAAATAATTTACGTGTTAAAAAACTAGCATACATTTAATACGTTCTTCTGAAGAAAGGGAATACAAGTAAATCCAGTATACATTAATGAGTTTCCAAAAAACAGTACCAGAATCTTTTTCAATTAGAAATGCACCATTCAACATTTAATTCATAATGCTTTTCATTCTCCAGTAAGCATCGCCTTCACATGAAACTCTCTGTCCTTCCAACAGCTAAATACTCTGTGCAGGTTGCTTATCTTTTCTGCACATCAAATGCAGTTGGAAATTTGCTTGAAAACACTTCCTACACTTAGCATATTTATAAGATAAAGAAGATCAAATATTTGAATTCGAAATGCTGGGCCCCAGAAACATTTTCTACCTTTCACATCACTGCTTCTGTCAAAGCACAATGGATATCAGTACCACCTTAAAATACGCATTCAGGTCCTTGTAGAATGCTGAATTATAGATTTCACCAAGTGGCATAAAAAGATTACACTTCGACTGCTGTTAAACTAAGAAAATTCAGACAAGCTTCCCTTTCTTAATATTTAAAGATACTATCTTCTGATTGAGAAACTTAAAGCTATGCATTGGTTTTATCTAAAGATCATTCTGAACTACAGCCATCAATCCAAAAGAAGTGTATTTTCTAAGTATTAACTCTTCAACAGAAGTAAGACGTTGGGAAGGTAGTTAACTCCATTAAGATGCACGTAGAGTAACCTAGCACTAGTGAGCTAGAGGTCACTGCAGAATAGCATTAGTTAGTTACTGTGTTAAAATATTTCACCTCTGCCATCACCTTGCAAATTCTGATTTGATAATGATGGTGGTTATCAATTAGCACCTCATCGCTATTTGATGACACACAATGACTTAAGGCTAACTAGCACCTAATACTCAAATTTAACAAAATTGCCATGAAAAGGGGCATCAGGCAGAGGCTAACCAACATAAGAAACTAAATAAGCAAAGAAATGTACGCCAATTTTCAGACTCTCACAGGCTAATTTGCCAGACAACCTTCGCATTCACAGACTGGGCTGGTAAGTAGAGTGAAACGTGCGCAGTCTGCATGGATGCATATGCAGATCTGTGACCAAAACAGCCTAGAATGGTACTCCCGCTGCTATGTTCATGGGACAGGCCACAGTGTTTGTCATTTGATGGCTTCTTCCACCAGAAAATCACTTCTATGATGAGCAGGTCTGCACCAACAACACTAAGCTTTGAAGAAAATGCTTGATTATGCAGTACGGTAAACAAATGTATGATTCATAACAATTAAATTTACTTGGAAAAGGAAAATGCAATCCTGTAAATCTTTATAACTGTTTAACACAGCTATCAGAGAAGATGGAGAGCTGAAAAGCTAAGTAAAAAATGAATTTAGGAGTGGTTCTGCCTACAGTTCACCTCTAGATATTCTTGTACATGGATGATGATTCAAGTCTAGGGAATTCTCAAACCACCTGTTGCACTTGAAAATACTTTATTCCATTCACTTTACAGTATAACACACTTAATCTCAACGACTACTTAATCTGTTTCCCATGAATTTAGAACCTATATTTCAGTATGCCTGAAATATTTATTTCTTTAATGCTGAAGTGGTTATTACAGAAACATTAGCTGGTTATAGCAGAGTATTATAATTCATCAAAATAGCCATGGCCCATATATTTAGAACATTCATTTCTTTATCACATAATGAGATTGGAGTCATGTAATTCTGTCATGCATATGACCACATCATTCCATTAAAGTTTTTTGTGGCTGTACCAGAATGTCTATTTTCATGAAGGTCTTTTATAAAAAAAAAAAAGTCATCTTATCTCCAAAGTAAATTTTGGCATACAAATGATGAGTGTATTAGAATCCATTTGAATTCAAAGAGCCAAAAGAACCATGAGTTATAAATGAACACAAATTTTGTGAAAACTTCATGGAAGCACCCTGTATTAAGACCTCCATGTTGGTTATCTGTCAAAGAATTTATAAAGGACTAACCGTGAGATGCATTTTCTGCACTATATTATGCAGAAACATATATTATAATTGTTTCATTTTCTTTCATTATTTAGTGTCTTCTAAACTCCATACCTTTATCTACACCAATATTTAATCTTACTCTTACCACTTTCCATCCTCTCTTATTTACCAATGGGTTAAACTAACTTGGTGTTTGGAGTTTTCTTTAGAACAGTTTGTGACCACCACATAACTCCTCAAGAGATACAGGACCTAAAACAGATCATGCTGCAAATGCTTAGTAATCCGGAATATGCTATTGAAATATTTTTTTTTCGTAGTTTGTGCTAAACAGAAGTTTCAACTCACTTTTTAATCCAACACGATGGCTAGTTTACTACTAAAACATAGAAAACTGTTTTACATGACATCCACGTTGACTCCTGAATCACTTGCCCTTAAAACTGGCTTGAATGAAATATTTTTGCATTTTTAATGTAAACACCAAGAATAATCCGCATTTGTTTTCCAGAGTGAAGCATCATGCTGGCCATCTATCAACAACAACTACCAAAGGCAAGAAAAAGTTATGTGAATTTTAATTTGCAGGGAGAATTATTTCAGGTATGTCCTGTTTCAAAATAACAATACCCTGTTAGGGCTTGCAGGCCTCAGCATAAGTAGTTTGGAAATGGGAATGACAGCATAAACAAAGCACTGAAAAAGGTTTATGAGGGTGGAGTCGATTATTAAACACTGGCTCAAAATTCTTCTGTATCCTGCGGCTCCAAACTTTCAGAAGGTGCAATAGTAAGCCCTGAGCAGACAAACTAGAGCAGACTTGGCTCTGTAACCTCTCTTCCTCAACTCACGAGCCCATCCAGTTATTAAAACTGAATGCACTGTTGTTCCCTATGAAATACTCGGAAACAAAGAACTAAAACACAAAGAGCATTCTCCTTCGGAGACTATTAACTTCCGCTTTTAATAACTAACTCATCATCCCACACGATACAGTTCAGCACTGTACGGCAGATACCACTTCTGCCAGACAATGCACACTGCAATAAAACTCAGCCCAGCAAAGAAAGTGAAAGCTGCGTTTGTTCAGCATGTTATTTTGCGCAGCGAACTGTAATGCTTCTGCCTGCCATTTATTGTTTACTCTGTCAAAGGATTATTAAGAATTAAGCTACATTTGGTGTTTTTTTGAGAAGAGAATTTACATGCAAAGTGACTGACACTTGATATTTAGAGTCTATTGGTAGACTCTGACCCTTCATTTACAAGTGACTCATTTGACTGCAAGGATCTCTGATGTGGAAATGCTCAGATCCGAATCAATTGCAGTTTTTGTCTCGGGTAAATGTTACTTGGCAATCCAAAAGAAATGAACAATGCTCGAACCGAGGTTCACATAGAATAGTACTCATATGCTTAAAGAATTCCTTTTACATGCCTGATTTAGTTCTAGTCGGCGGATTTATGAGTCCCCTTCTCCTAATAACTTATCCCAGTGCACAGTGTTTTTAAACGCACACAACCAGCAGTTAACTCTTCTGCTGCCTAAATGAAAATGAGCTGAACTGATGGACTTATTTAAGTAAATAAAAATGTAGACTTGGTCCCAAAAAGGCTTTTGATTCTCTGTGGGAGATGGGGATAGGAAAAAGAAAGGAGGATGAGAAAGGGAAACATGTAGGTACAGTTTGCAAATTCCTGCTCCATAAAGACAGGATTGTGTATAATGAATGACCATTGCTACATGAAATCAGCTCTGTGCAAATCCTGCAGTTTGCCTCTGACAGGGATGAAGTAAAATGGTATATCTTTACCCTAGCAAGATTTCTTTCCTCTTAGAAGGCAGATGCAGCATTTCTATAAACAAAAACGTCTCTAGCCGTACCTTGTGCCAGTGCTTGCAACATGTGGAGCTGAAGCAACAGAAACGCCCACCATCCCCGACAGAAGAAGAAACAGAAGTTTAACTTCATCATCATTCCGTCTCGCCTGCTACTCCTCCGGGCAATAATTTCGCGATCCACCTTTCTTTCAACCATTATTGCCTCAGTGATTCCCAACGGATCCGACTGCCTGCCACTCCGGACAGCGCTTTGGTCATTGCTCATTCTGCACCCCGAGGCCGGGCTCTCTTTGGTGGGTTGGGAACATCGCCAGCTGCCTTGGCCCCGGAGTTTTGGGGGCACAGAAGCCCCCACTTCACGGCAACCGAGGACTCTTTGATTTGTGCTCACTTTGCATGCAACCCGAAGGCAGCACTCTGTGTGCCTCCCTGTATTACAGTCACCACCTAAGTCAATGTTTCTTGTGGAGGTATTGATTGCGCCAAAACAACCAGTCAGAAATGTGAAACACATGTTTCTCTGCGCTGTCACATCCAATGCCTTCAACAGAGAGGGAGCAAGTTTATTGGCGTCAGTATTTCAGTAAATCCGGATCCTTCAGCACATTTGTAACAGACACAGAGAAAGCCTGATCCATGTTAGCCACCAGCAGACGATCCAGAGTACCTTTCATACCGCAAGGATGACGGAAACTGTTACCCCTGTGATATTCATGAAGCGTGATGAGTTTTCCGGCATGTGTCCCATTCTCCCGCAAAACCTTGCTGTGAAAGTGTTAAATTCTTGTGCTGGGGCGGGGGGGAAAGCACCAAGGAAAAAAAAAAATGCTAATTGAAAGTATCTCTATTCCTTGTGCTAAGGATTTATTTCAGACAATTTCAAGATTAGCCATGCAGACAGAGTAGTCTCCAGATATCCCCGCAAAGCTCTGCATAGTTTATAGTAATCCGATTTTCCTCTGGATACAAGTCTCCACCGCCAACAGAAGGCTTTGAAGGGTCCTCCAGCAGGTAACCGGGGCGGCTCTGGCCGCGCTTCCAGCGAGCCGTGCAGCCCGCCGGCCACAGGCCAGCGGCGGTGTCACTTCAACTCTCAGCCGGAGGCAGGGAAAACCTCAGTTGATCGCGTCTCCCTCCTCCCCGCAGACCGGTGCCGATTTCTTTCTCGCAGGGAGACCGCGACAAAAAAAAAAAAAAAATTAAAAAATAAAATTAAAAAAAAAGCACCTCTAACACGGAAAGCGTTTCGCTTCTGGCCGGGCTGCGGACGCAGCGAGGAAAGAAACCCTCCGCTGGATGGTCTGCGGTGCGGGGGGAGGCAAAATCTCCCGAAACAAGCAGCAACAAGGTGAAATCCTCCCAGCTTCGCCTGGCTGGGCTCCTGCTCTCCTTGTTTACGCAGCCCGGGGATCCTGCTCCTTCCTCCGAGCGTCCCTCCCGCACAGAGGCTGTAAACACAAGAGGGAACGCGCTTGCCACAACGGCAGCGGCGGCGGCAATAAAACCGTACCCAAAAAGAAAAAAAAAAAAAAAAAAAAAAAAAAAAAAAAAGGCAGCAAGCGCTGAAGGTTTTAACGTTCAAACAATGCACCGGGTATTGTTTCAGTCCCGCCTTCCGTAAAAGTTTCGTGCGAGATGCCCTCCCCCCGCATCGAAAAGAAGGGCTGCGAGTAGTCGGGCGAGGAGCACCCCGGAGAAACGCCAAGTGCAAAACAAAGCACCTAGGCTCCAAGTTGATCAAACAAAAATCCTGCCGGCTTCCTCCCCCGAACAGCAGCCTGAACTTTTCTCGCCCCCTCCAGCCCAGGCTCCCACCCTCTCTCCCTCACCCACCCAGCCGGGCGCCCACCTCGCCGTCCCCGCCCCGCTCCCCTCCCTCAGCCCCTCAGCGCGCGGCTCGCGGCCGCGCCTCAGCCCACCTTCCCCTGCCCTACACCTAAGCGGGGCTGTGTGGGGGCACATCCTCCGCCGAGGGAGGGGACGTGTGTGTGGAACTATCAGGACTTGGTGTGGGGGGGGACATTTTAACGCAGGTTTCCACAGGCGAGGAGGAGGAGGACGACGCAGCCGCCCCTCCTCACATCCCGCACCGCCCGCCTGCCCGGCGGGACCTGCCCGCAGCCTCCCCTCACGCTCCCGCTCCACCCCTCGTTGGCTCTGCCCCCAGCCCGCCCGCTGATTGGGCGGCGGCCGCGCGGGGCGGGAAAGGGCGCCGGGGAGCCGCGCGCAGCGCGCGAGCCCTAGCGGGACGTTACCGCGCGTGCCCGCGCTCCTCTAACGGCCGCGCGCGTGCGCCCCCCTGAGGGAGGGGTCATTTTTTTTTCTCCGCTCCCGCGTGCCCGCGCTCCCTAACGGCCGCGCGCGTGCGCGCCGCGCTCGGCCGTTGCTCGCTGCGCCCCCTAGGGCCGTGAGGCGCCGCTGCTCCGGCTCGTGCCTTCCCAGCGGCTATGGTTTTTTTTTTTTTTTTTTTTTTTTTGGTGCTTTGCTTTGTTTTGTTTTGTTTCAGCGAATGAGGGAAATGGGTGTGTGACAAAAGGAGGTAGCCCCCGTGCTGCTCGCTCCTCTCAGCCTGCGAGGTTGGCAGCGAGGTGGCTGAGCTCAGTTTTGCTTTATTTAGTGAGTGTAAGGAATGTCTGAGTCAAGATTGGCAGCCAGCTTCTGCTCTTTTTTTATTTCCTTTTTGACAAGCTGTCTGCTCATGATAGAGTCAAGTAGGCGAGCACAGTAAACTACCACATCACCTCCAAGGGCACTTTTTTTGTGTTAACGCCGGCGTTTTGAGTGTCTGCCAGAGGCATGTTCTTCAAGGCAGCACCTTCTTCACATGCCTTTGTCCCTTTATAGCACAAAAAAGGTGAAGTTACTGTTTGGACGGCACCCCAGCGTTACATCAACAGCACGGAGCAGCAGAACAGGCCCTGTGCAAGCAATGCGTGCTCCTCTCCAGGACCTCCAACCTATGCAACCCACTGCCACTCAGCCTTCCCTCTACACCCTCCCTTTGTATCCCACAAGCACACCTCATCTGCCAGACTCTCACCAACACCAGCATCTTCTTCTGGTATCTCACAGATTACAGGAGTCAAGATAATCCGTTTGCTGTCCTTGATTGCATCTTCCCTGTGAGTGAAAGCTGGTTGCCTCCCATGCTTGAGAAGTTGCTGTACTTAAATGATTCTCCTGCCCTGATACCTTCTCCTAGGAGCTAAAAGGAATGAGTTGAGTTCTCCCTTCCGCGTAGTCTCTTGCATGTAACAAGCACTTCAAAAATGTCTCACACCTCACACTTCCGTATGTGTGTAGATCACCTGAATAATTATCCACTGGATCAGGACCCAGTGCTCATGATTTTCCTTCAAGATGCCCTGTTTTCAGAACGATAAAAGAAGAGCCTAGATTGTTTTCGGCTGCGTTGAGAACAGGCCTCAAGGAAGTGCCATCGCATTCGTAACGCCCAATGCGCCATTCAGTAATGGCAGCCAGCTTACTGCAGCGTGAGGAGCCTGCTTTCCTATTCAACTTGTGTTTGGGTGGTAAGTCCTGTTTTATCTTATCCGGAAATAGAAAGTATATTTCATTGTGGTTTTCTTTAAAGTGTTTTTAAGAATGGAGGATAGGGCTGTTGATTCACTAGCTTAAATTTTACTTTAAGATGTTACATTCAGTTTGATATGTAAGAAAGTACTCAGTGCTTACTTGTAAGTTATAAGGGAGGCAATTTGAGGTTATTAATGTCTAAAGTCTGCTGAAAGGCTCATTATCAAGTAGTTAAGTTTTAAACCCACGATACTACAGAAAAGAAATACTAATTTCTGTTACCATGCTTAATTTAAGTGAAAGCTTGTTTCTGATTGGAATTAATATGTTTTCCTCCTAGTAGCAATTTAAATCTGTTCTGTGTGTAAACGTAAGAACAATAAGTTAACTAGTATTCACAGTCAGGCCTTTCTTTTCAATCATTATTTAAATACGGTAGTGTTTGTGCTTTTTTTTTTTTTTTTTTCCATAGTCACCAACTCCATATTTAGGGTGAAATGCTTTTAGTTGGTTATTACCTTGTCTTTAAAATAATACAAAATCCCTTAGATATGTCACAGACACTTGTGGTTGTTTTTCTGTATGCTTTGGTTGCAATACTGGTACTTAATAGTGGCCAAACCAGAAAAATGTCCAATGAGTCTTTTTATCTAGATCAGTAAGAAGATTCTGCCATTTTAATACCTCTGTTCTGTGTCTGCTTCTTCACTTTCCTGCATACATATGACTAGTGAGGAACTAACCTGTTAAACATGCAGCAGAAAGATTGGTAGGAGAACAGCTCTGGCACCTGGAAAAGCACAAACAGCAATCTGATGTTTGTAAAAAGAAAAAAAATAAATAAATAAAAAAGAGGGGATTTTTTTTCAGGAATTGTAAAAGAAATGAAGAAGCGATGTAGCTAACTGCATTTAAAGGTGGAGAAAATGAGGTAAAAAGATTTTTCCAAGGACTGCTATGTTCTGCAATAACCCATAAATGTTGTAAGTCCTCTAAAGGCAGCAGATTTGCATAAATAGTACAGAACAGTGAGAAGTTTTATTTACAGAGGTAGTGAGCCTACGAGACAAAAGAGAAAGGGATAGAAGGTTCTACTACACAAGTCAGGTTGCTAGTGAAAGGCAACTTTCTAACCTAGAAAATAAGCCATGCAACTACTTCCAGAGGAAAATCTCACCAATGTCGTAAAAACTTGATGCTTATTTTCATTCCACAAGTGTATATATTTTCTAGGGTATAGCCTATTGACTTTTTTTCTAGCATTTGGAGTTTAGCCAAGCTCCTTTGTAGTGAGCGTTCTCATGTACAAACATTTATGTGCTTTTTGAGAAATGCAGCAGGTTGTTTTGATCTAGTGTATCTCCTGTTGCAGTCTGTGGTTCCTGCAGTCATTGATGGATAATATCAAATTAGGGAAGTGTGGATTATACCATACAGAAAATTTTCAACCTGGAAATTCCTTTTTTTTTTTTTTTTTTTTTTCCTGTTTAGTCCTCTAAACTGAGGCATTATCTTGCATTTATTCTTTAAAATAAATAAATCATTGATTGATTTTGTGCTAGTGTATGGTATTTTCCATGGGCACACTTCTTTGGAGGATGACTTAGTGTACCTGAAAAATTTAACTGATTAAAGAAAAAAAAAAAAACATAGCTAAAACTATGAAAATTAAATGGAGGGAGATATGAACACACTGACAGGTTAATATAGTCTCACAATCTAGATATTAATATTCTATTAAGATCTTCATCAGAAGCGTTGTAGAACAATTAATGTTTCTAGCCTGTAGGTAGAAGAACTCCTGCTGAAGGTGTAGATCCTGTGGGTACTCTGAAAACAGTGCTTTGTGATTTCTTCCTTTACTTCCATTTTCCTTCACTCTAAAACTGAAAGTGCAAAACTTAGGGCAAGCAATTGCATTAACTACCACATGGATGTCCCAGAAGATTTTTATATTGCTTTTCCTCTTCTCCCAAGGGAGACAGAGCTTTAGAAAACAATGAGCGTGTGAGTAGAAGGTAAGTTGCTTTCAGATAGGATAGTTTTTCAGCATACTAAATCAACCTGAATGCAGTAAACTATTGGAGGGGGCTAAAATCTTCGTTAACAAGGGTATATTCCCAAGGGTCAGTAGCCAGCTGCTCTGCTTTTATGGTGTAAATATGCTTCTGCAATAATAAAGATTGGAAGAGAAGAAAAATATCACATTACATAGCTGGAAGTCTCAGGGGAGACATTAAACAATGACTTCACCACACTTCTGGAAGTATCTTCTGCAATGAACACAGTTACAAGAACAGGAATAACTCCCATTAAATTTTACTGGGCTTAAATAACTTAATATGGTGTCACTTACAAAGCCCGAAAACAAACAGAATGACAGATTTTTGTTTTCTCTATGTAATGTGAATTTACATAAAGGAAATGAGAAATAGATTTATAAACCTTTTAGGTCTCATTTTAAATTCAGAAATGCTAGCAAGTTCAGAGTTAAATTTGTTCACTTGCCACTTAATTTGATTGCACTTAAGAGTCTGAGAACGGGAAAGGTACAGTCCTAAGGCACAGCGGTAAAAGTTGAGGGCAGAGTGAATAGATTGAAATGTCTGTTTTGCAGCTTTCATGAGTCTAAGAGCTATCCTGATAGAGCTGTTGAACAGATGTGTTTATATTAAAAAACCATTAAGCAGGTATGGACAATGTCTGTACAGACAGGAGAAGGGAGTTATGTAGTTTCTGAATCATCCCATCTTCTGTATTATCCCAATCTAACAATAGGCTTTCCTATTTAGCTATCAGAAGGAATTCACGATGACCTAGCCACATTGCCCTGCTGTGTTTTATGGAGTAGAGAGTTAGCAAAGTAACACAAAGGATCAAGACAACAGGTTCTGCGTTTTTGAAATGTAGACGTTTGAAAACATTCTTAGAGCCTCCCAGAGGAAGGCTACAGGGGCTTTAAGAATTCTACTCCAAACAAGTTTGGCTAGAATGTAGAGAGAGATCTTACTTTAAGAAGTCTGTGTCTTCAAACACCAGCCGGTCTCGCTATCCAGCCATGGGTTGCGGGGACTACTCTTTCATGATTCAGATGGTGCCCCAGGTGTAAGTGACCTGAGCACTTTGAGGAATGTCTGAAATTGTCCATAAATGCTAGGGAGGACTTTAGACAAAGACGAAATCTTCTGGTTGTAGTCAACCATTATACTTTTGAGTGCCATCCTGCAACTTTCTCAACCTAGTGGTTGATCGGGGGGAGAAAAAAAAAAGCAGAACCTGAAACCATAAGTACAAAAAAATCTACTACATTGCAATTGAACATGCAGCAATAATACTACAGAAATGCATTAACGCATCAACTTATACTTGCTCACACTAGGTAGATTTTCAGAGAATACCAACATGCTTAGGAAGTGTGTTGGCTGCTTTTTTCCCCTCCAAAACTGAATGAAAACCCAACCACAGTATTAAAAAGTACTGCTTCTACCATAGATGTATTTCAGGTAGAACATAAGATGTCAAGCACCATGAAATGATATCAGATTTCCTTTTTGTTTTTTCCCACTTTAAGAGTAGTAACCTTTGTATATATATATAAAAAAACAAACAAACCATAAAGCAAACAACTGAAGTCATTGTATACCATCTAAGAGCAACTGTGATTTCTGTTGTCTACAATTCTTTTAATTTCCTGATCATCTTGTACTACCATGGCATTATACAGAGAGGATGCTAGTTCAATGTTTAGTGAACTGATGACTGTCTCCTATGTGCTTACTCACAAAGATACTGGAAAGACTTGAATAACATTCTTGTAGTGTTGTAGAAGATCGTGTTTTTATGAGTGTACATGTTATTTTCCAGTGTGGTATAAACACCTTGTCTGAAGTAAGCAAAGGCATCTGTTGAACGTTTTGTGATGGGATTACATTATTACTGTGAAGAACAACATTACTGTGAAGAACAGTGTTAAATGTATACATGGATATATTCAAAAAATAACATACTCTCAATGTTCTGTAATTAATTAAGAAATGCCACAGAATAGATGTGATGACTTGATGATTATAATCGTGCATTTTTCTGAATCAATCAACATGATTTTAATGCAATAACCTTAAAATAAGAACTTCATTCATTGCAAGGTGATAAACAGATAACAAGAAGGAGGATGAAAAATAATTACCATGAGAATTTGAGCAATCACACTTGCTAGAAAGGGATATAACTGAACATCTCAGCCATACTACTGCTGCCATTGTCTACAATTTGATCATCATGTAAAACAGATCATGAAATGAAGAAGTGTAAAAACATATATAGAAGTTGTTTACAGTGATTTCAGCACTGACCACCTTAATTATAGATTTATTTTTTTTTCTATGCAATATGAAAAGGTATCGATTCATAGTGTTTTAAATTAAGACTGAAATCTAGAGGAATCTGCCACTATGGGGACTTCAGCACAGAGTTTTTTGCAATGCTGTGACTGTTGCTTGTCTTAATAACATTCTGTCTTTATTAATATTTTGAGTTTGCATACTTGCATGTTCAAGGATTTTCCAGCTTTATTGATGACTGAAGTTGAGACATCAAGCTTAGATACACTAACTCTGGTTTGTGTGTATGGGGGGGAAAGCTGCACCAGGCTGTCACTTCAGGGAGATGGGATGCAAGTAAGAGGATTAATATGAGTGAACTAGCTGGTTTTTACAAGTGCTGGTATTTAGTATAAAACTAAAGCTAACAAAAAAAAAGATAACAAAAAAAAAACTTTTCCCCACTCACTTGGTTGCACAGCATCTCCACCAGCAGGTTCTTTCCTTTGGTAGGTAAAATAATTTTTGTCACCAGTGTTCTCCTTGACTGCATCCATGTGTATGTCAACTCATTCCCTCTCCTGAGTGACTCTATAATTCAGTTGGCATCTAATCAGTGCTTCAGTGCTTTTCAAGGCTGGTTCTACTGAGTGCTGTGATTCTTCCTTTTTATTTTATTTTTTTAAGGTGATCAAAAGCAATTATATCGTTGAATCTGTTCAAGATAGGACAAGGGTCCAAATTAACACTAAAGAGCTCTCTTTTCCACAGATCTCCTATTATGATTCTACTAAAATAATTAATTTTGTAGAAATTGAGACTGTGGACATGAACAGTATATTTTACTGTTTTCATAGCTTTGGCTCAAGGTTATTATCTCTTTTCTGTGCTCAGAAGGGAAGAATATATCTTACTTACAAGTTTTATCTTCATTTCCATAGCAATTATATGTTATTTTAAAGGGGTAATCTGAAAGATCTTCTGTGTGATCCAATTGGATGACACCCTTGCACCAATTTTAGGAAAATTGTGAAAACGTATTTAGATGTGTAATAAGGCTCATCTGGTCTTTTTACTTGATTCAGAATCAAAATCTCACTTTTCTGTAGTAAACACAATATGGAATGTATGTTCCTTGAAAAAAAACACCCACAACAAAGGAACTCACACCAGTTGTAAATTTAAACAGGAACAGAATCATATGATAGACCTGACTTCAAGCAGTAGCTGAAGTAACATAGCAATGTTGGAGTAAAAATTAAAATAATCTTTAATAAAGAAATCTATGTACTAAAGAAAGTAGTAAAGGTTTGTGATTATTTATCATAGAAACCACTGATTTTTCTCAACTATTCTATGAAGTACCTATGCAGTAATTTGGAATGCTTATACTTAAAACAGATGCTAGCATTATTCTTCAGAGAATGTTCAGAGCAGAGGGAGCGTGAGACAGATGGACACCCAAGAATCAATAGTTCAGAGAGCTATCTCAGATGCATGCATTTCACATAGGTCAAGTTTGATGAAACCCAAGTTTCTTGAATCAACACCTCTGATGTAAATAATTCACAGTAATGGGAAAAAACACTAAGCCTGTATAGGATGAATGTAAACATACTTGAAAAATAGTTGTTTGAGTTATGATATGATCTAAGCCTTACAATTGTTTTATACGTAGATATGATTATACTAATGTGGGGAGTTTGAAACAGCAAAAGACTGGAGTTTTTCTTCTATTAATGAATTTAGTAAGATATGGAAAATAAATAATGAAATTTAAACTGAGTGGCAATTGTAGTACAATAATGCTATAGTATTTTTTTATATGAATATATTGTAAAAATCTCTGTGAATCTTCACATTAATATTTAAGTCTGATCTCATTCCTGACTTTGTATGCATATCATCGTTTTTTAAGTATTCCAAGATGACTATAATGACCTTCCTTTGGGAGTTGCTCCACAGTGCTCTCATAGTTACAAGAGGAAAATATAAGTACAAACTACAAGGTGAGATATCATGCTATATAAAGCGCTCAGTAATCAGGGCAGTGCTTCCGTTGCCTCAGCTAACAGTGAAATAAAGTAAGGCCCACCCAGTTTGGATTGCAACAAAAAAGCAAAACTTCATTTTGATCTAACTCATTAGATGAGCTGTTGCAAATACAGAGATTTTGATGTTAATTTTTGTTTACACTATTAAAGTGAAAAACATAGCAAAATTAATGTCATTTTCTTTCCAAGAAGCATAGCAGAAACCAGGTCAGACACTATATAAGATCAGAATAAGGGCTACTACTGTGTTTTCCTAAGACTATATTGCTGTTTTTCATGGCAGACTTATAAAGGACCTTTTAAACATCCCTCACAAGGGCAAAAGTTAAGCAGGTAAAGGTGAAACTTCAACACAAAGTAGTAATTTGTTTTCATTCAGTTGCAACTGAACTGAATTATGAAGTTTATAATCTCTGAAACCTATAAAAACATAATATTAACTAGGGCTAACCAAATTGAAGATGGTGTATACATTAGCATATAAGGACACAACTCTAATATTTTTCTTCTGTGTTTGGAAACAATTAGTGATGTACCTCACCATTAGTCAAAATAATACTAAAATTTACATGGAAGAAAATAAAATAACTGCAAGTCTCAGATATTTTATAAATACAGATTAATAAAAAGTAAATGGACATTGGATGTTGGCAAATCTCACAACCATATGTTCAGAGAGTTCTTTCATTTGGTTATATATATATATATTTTTTTTTCAAAATAAGTAGCTTTAATCATTTAGATACCTGGGTGAAGCCTGAATCCTGCTATGGATGTTTGAACTCTCAGGGATTTGCAATAGAACAAGAGGAGCTTTCATAGATGTGGCCTTATTACTTTGATTATACACACCTGTTCTAAATAATATCGAGCCTAATTCTGCCTATAGTCATAATGATATAATTCCAAAATAAAGCCTTAATACTGCAAGGACTTGGCACATAAACTCCAGGCATGGGACAAATCCTATGTATTACAGTAGTAATATTCATCTGCCAGAAGCTGAACATGTCTTTATCTTTGCAGGTTTTAGTGTAAGCAGACACCTCGAGTTTAAATGAATGTCACCTAGAGCAGAGCTTGCTGCAGTAGCTAAAGACATTATGCCTTGCTTACTATTTTTTGTTGATCTAACAAGTTGCACAGACTTATAGTCACCTAGTGTTCTTTACTTCAGCAAAAAAAAAAAAATCATTAAAAGGAATCCTAAAAATTACTGAAATATAGGTAAATTATACAAACTGGAGGGAAAAAACAATACATCTTCAAGTAATGCCTAAAACACTGCAGATGCCGAATTTTTATGGTTACAAGCCATTTTAAATTATTCAATTTTTAGTTACTTTTATATATATTTTCAAGTAACATACATAAATATGTCCCTAGCAGAACATTGTAAAAAGTTTAAAAGACCCCTTGTTTTAATCATGCTCCCATGCTGACTGGTTATGCTTTGCATTGACTTCATGATAAACATTTAGGTGGAGAGTAATTCTAAAAAAGAAAAATGGAGAAGAAGCTTTCCTTCTGGCACTTTGCAGTATATTGTATTATGACATAGCTAAGTATAGCTAATTTATTTGGAGCAAAGGGGTTATTAAGATGAAGATTAATGCACAAATAACTCTTATTCTTGGAAGCTTACTGTGAAGCATAAACTCACAAAATCTGTTGCATAGGAGGGTTTACAACTGTGCCCACTGTAGCTGTGATCTTTATATCAGTGTAATAATCCTCAAGGTACTCTTCCAGAAGCTGTTGTTGAAGAAGGGGGGAGGATCTGGAGTTTATTTTATGATCAGAAACATATTTTAGCATGTATAGTGGAAGAAGAATAATTGTATCTAGGGTTCAAGATAGTTTATGATTGCAAGAGGAGTTAGTACCATGATTCCGTGCTGATAGAGACAGCATAGAGAAACCATAAATCAGCACATGGCAATTGTTTTTTCTTCTGATAGTGCTTTTGGTTTGCTTTTCTTTGGAGAACTGTGTATTAGGTAGAGACAATATTGTGATTTTTAGTGGATCCAGTATCTTGTTCTGAATACACCCGCCTTCCCTCCCCCCCCCCATCCCCCACCCCAGTAACTTTCTACATGCATCTTACATGGATCTTATGTCTACTGTAATAATTTAACAATCATACAGCAGTTTTTCTCTAGTAAGGTTGGGAGTTATAAAATGGTGTTAGCAGTTCTGAGGCCACACAGTGTGACAAAGCATCTCAGGCAGCATGTTCTGTAAGACTGTAAATGCCTAATATGTTTAGGGAAACTGTACCACAGGGAACATATTAGGAAGAATTAATCAGTGGATCAAAATTGTCTTGGAGCCTTACTTATTGGGGACCACTGCAGTTTTAAATTATTGCTGTCTTAAGAAAAGCCTCAAGACAAATTGTATTTCTTAGATTAGCTTTACAAGGATGGGTCAATAATTTCTATTGGAGAGTTTTGAAGGTTTTTTTTTTTAACACTAGCATGAGCAATTTCAATAATTTGAACTCTGTAATTAAGTTTTGAGTCTTTTCCCAAATGATTTTCAAATTGCTTAATAAGCTGTTTATAGTCTGTCATTCTTTACAGATGAAATTGGACATATTTGTGAAGTGTCTTAGCAGCGTGCCTCTAATGACAAAGAACTTTAATTATAAAATGTTTCTGCAAGTTTTGCATTAATTAGACATAAAATTAACAAAGTATAAAGCGTGTACACGTGTTCACACACATACAGAACATCAGCAAAGTTTCATCCATTGATGTTTAAACATTTGGAATCACACTGCTTTAAGAGTAATAGCAATTAATAAGAATTCTGCTATTCCTAGTCAGTGGAGCAGAGGTTGGAATTGACATCTCTCAAGTCCAGTGCTCAAATTAGTGCCGAATTCTTTACTGAAGTAAAGTACTTCATCTTGCCATTCCTCTTCTCTCTGACCTAGTTTATCCTGTCTTATAAACATGGTGCAGCTTCAACAGCAAAGAAGAATGCACCCCCTAGGAAGTTCTGGAACCTGACAAGCTTTGAATTTACTCAGGCTAACCCTTGTGTAGATTCTTCACCATTAGCTTGTGCAGGTGTTGGTATCTATGTTCACTACCATTTTTGCCTGAATCAGGAGTGAGCTTTTGAAGTGAATCTACCAATTGTCCATACTTAGCATGCTTTGGTTTGCAGTATGGGCTTAGCGCTTGTGAATGGGATTCATGTCAGATAAAACTAAATTGATAGATGTGCTCAAGTATCCAATACATTGGATAAGACAGGAACAAGTCTGTAAATACTTGTGAAACGGGCACAGATGTTGAGTCTTCAGCATCATTTTTTTCATTTTGTAGGTCTGCTCCTGTTGTATCACAATAATGAATTTTTACAGAACCTCATTGTACTGAAGAAAAGCAAGGGCATCTATTTTATTTATTTATTTATTTATTTTTAAGTGCTTTTCCTTTAAAGCCTAGGAAATCTTTTAGGCTATCAGTCCTAAAACTAGTTAAGTAACTAGCTGGAATCTAGAAGTCTACAATCTCAACAGAAATTAAAATGTTAAAGGAAGGTATGTGTTTTAAATCTCATAAGGCTAGTTTGGTTACCTGCTCAACTTGTTGGCTGTTGAAAATTCTATGTTGAGTTGCTTGGTTCATATGTACATTGTATAAATAGTTAATAAAGCACATAGCATATAGTTATGGATTTTACAGGTTTCTGGAAATAAAAGCTTGAGATAACCTCTGCAATGACTATGACACTTTAGTGAATATAGTCTTTAGTTTAAATTTTGTGTTTAATAAGGAACACATAAGAGTTATCCACAAGGCAACAATTTGTTATTCTTCAGCTGGACTCTTCCTTCAATACAAATGTCCATATTAATAGCTTACTACGTACTGCCACGCGGTTTAAAATCATGATGGACTATAACGCACAACTTAAACAGGAAAACTTCATACCCTGGAGCAAATAAATATGATTGAATTAATAATCCTCCAGTTTTGGTGTGACTGCTGTGTACAAAGAACAACTTACTATTGTGATCTAGTGATGACAATATTAGAGAATTGCTATAATTAAACTTAATATTGCCTTTATTTTATTATGACTGCCTTGATCTGATTTGTATAGGCATTCATTTGGAAGCTAGGTGTTTCTTCAGAATAAGATTTATTTGTATTTTTGGTGGCCTGTGTTCCACATAGTAATTAAGAACGAGCTTAAAATTAAGTATACGTTTAGCAGTTTTGTTGAACTGTTGCAACTTTTATCACCTTTAATTCAAATTTATACCTCAAATTCAAAGACTCTGGCTCTCATGATCTTGCTGATGTTGAGTAATGATTTACTTGTTAGGCTATAATTTTGACCCAGACTTTTCTAATCTCAGAACAAGAAAAAACAAATGCAGGTCAGTTAGCATGCTGTGTTCAAACCCAGAATTAAAATGTTTTGACAGAATCAAACAGAATTGGAAATGAGGTTTTATGTTAATCTTTGTTACCAAATATAATCCATGGTTTGTAAGCCATGGAAAGGACTAATGTGGCTTCTACATCAAGTACATATTGATTTTTATAGCTGAGTAAAAGTGACCAACCAAAATGAATTTAGAGGAAAGCCAGTGTTTTTTATTGATACCTGCGAGTGTTAGATCTCTGATTTAGTAGTTCCCATAACAACATCCAAATGACTGAAAAGTCTGTACAATTGCTGTCCACTGAACCAATGGGATATAGCAAACTATTGTTCTGACTTCCTTGTTATCTGAGAAAGGCAAATGCTTTGGGAAGTTGACTTTACATTTACACTCTCTGTAACTTTCTACCTATAAAAATGACAAAACCAAAATACATAGTGTTGGGGAGTCCTTATCTACCCTTTACAATTCAGATCTGTCCTCCTTCGAGCGCCCAGAGAAATGCTCTACAGCTATATATTTGTTGATTCAAAATTATGAAATAAAAGCACTCTTTTTGTAAATATCATGTGATTTCCCAGTAATAACAGTATTTCCCTGCCTAATCATATCCGATTAGGCAGAACAAGAGCAGAAACCAGCACATTAAGAGGTTGAGGGACTTTTCCTTTAAAATAATTTTAATCCTTTCTGACACAAATTAAGAGCATGTAAATGCAGTAAGGTGAGGAAATAATATTTTTGTCCTCCAACTTATGCTTTGCTAAGTTAGATATTCATTTCCCCAAAACTTTTTATTTCTCCAAATAATAAAACAGAGAGGTGCATGAAGTAAACCTGAAGCTATATTCTGAAGTCTGTTTGAACAGAGTGGTTTAGTCCAACAAATTGACAGGACTCATACTCCCTCTAGTCTGCTGACAGTACAACTAGTTCATTCTGCCTTGAATTTGTTAAGATATAGACAGGAAAGGGATTGGGGAATGTTGTTTTGTTTATCCTGCTGGTGATGAAAATAACCCTCTAAGTATCTGATGGCAACCTGTTATTTTAGAGATTAAAAAGTGCCTGAGCTGCCTGTAAAATAGTTAATAGCCTACTTTGCAAGTAGCCATAATCTTTAATTTATTTATTACATATATTTTCATAGAGTATCTATGTTAAATCTGACAGCGTGATTTCACTGGGGTCTTGCCCCAGGGCAGCTATTTGGATGCATCATGGACACAGAATATCAACACAAAGTAGTTTTGCTAGAATAAAAAGTCTGTTTATCATGCTGTCCATATTTACTGTCTCAAGTGTACAATTCAACAGTTTTGTAAAATTGAATAGTATATGCTCCAATTCTCGCTTGGAATGTTGTGATGTTAGAAAACTATTGTATTTCTGTGCAGAAGGAGATGAATCTTTATTCTGTAGAAAAGCCTTGCCTAGAGCATGAAGATTTTTCCCTACCCTTATGTTTAAGATGTTTCTATATACAAATTACTTTTAGGCCAAACTTCTTCACAACTAGCTTATAGTTATCTCTTCCAAGCTGTTGGTATGTTAATAAAGCAATTTTTGTTAAAAACCTCCCCCTTACAAAATACGAAGCCAAGAAGGAGATAAGTTTGAGAATGGTGTGTTTTTTTAACGATGCTAATACCCAACAAATGCACATATATATATATATCAGTAAGGGAAATGTAATAGTTATTTCAAAAACAAGAATTACAAACCTAGAAAATTATGTTAGCATGTTTGGATTTAATTTGATCTGTGAGGCATGGAAGCAAACTGAATTTGGAATGAATAGTCTGTCAGCAATGCCATACAGTAAAACAGGAATTCCAAAACAGAGAAAAAAAAAAATCGAATGTTTTGCAGCCTACTTCATAGTGGTATGCAGCCAGGAAACAGCATTTTCACCCTGGCCAAATGTATATATAAATATATATAAGTATATGTATAAGTATATATAATGTTAGGAATCTCTGCAATAAGTACATAATTATAATCAAAATAAATTTGTAGCACTAGTTTAGATAACACTGAGTTTTGAGCTTTTTTCCTTGTTTTTTCAAATATACTTCCTTCCACTTCAGGGCGTGTCTACACAAGGAAACTGAGTGAGGAGCAGAGTCCCCCGCTATAGCATAGGTTAGGGGAAAGTTCTGGAACCAGAGGCAGCAGAGGACCTGAACTTGTCTCTCCTAGTGCCACATTGCTCCATGGGGCTGATTTGGCTTGGACTGGCACCAGCTTAGGAATTTACATATGGTTCTCAGCAGTATCCTGCAGCATTGTCACTACTACAGCAACACAACTGAGGCTGGCTTGACATCGTAACAATAGATCTCCAGATCTTACCATGTTTGGGTTTCTTTTGGGATCGATCTATATTTCTATTAACATTGAGATTTATAATATTGGGCATTTTATTTTAAATTCCTCTCTGAAGTTTTGGAGCTTCACCTACAATTTAGCAATAGGCATGTACAATCTAAGTTCTATTTTAAAGTGAAACTGAATTTTTTAATCAGATTTAATCTGTTTTAGTCAGCTTTCCCTCACAAATTAACAAATGGGCTTACTTGCAAATTTTAGAGTTCCTAGTTTTCAGATGTAGCAAGCAGTTGGAATCCTTCTTACAGGTGCAAAATACAACCCCACCTTAACTATGAGCTGTCACCTGATATTGTCTATAAGAAGTAGTTATCCATGTTTGCTCAGTGCTTTACACAATACAGCTATGTGCCTGCTGTTTTTTCCCCTACAGGCTTCTTTCTCCATTCAGAGTAGAGAAACGTTCGTACTTGCTTGAGTACGTCTGCATAATATGGCAAATTGGTATGCAGAAAAGACCATGCAAGCTCTTGAATAAGCGTTTATGCCTGAACTTAAAAGTAGACTGTTTGTAGTAGCCAAAAGCTGCAACTGTATTGGGAAGTCCATTTAGGTTTGAATATAGTACACTCAAGGTGGATTGAATCTTGCAGGCATTGGCAGGTAAAATCAGTCTCCAGTTAGCTATCCAAACTCATTTGCAAGAGATTTGCAGCAACTACTTCTGAGCAAATTTTCAGAAGTATAGCAAAAGCCAAATCCCAGAGGTGAATAACACGTGCTTGCCAGTATCCGAGTTCCATGCTCTAGTGCAAGACATTCAATGTTGTTCAGTCCAGCAATAAGCTTACTCTCATATTTTTATATCAAATTATATTATGTTTTAATTGTTCAGAACCCCCTTGTTTGTCTTACTAGATTGTTTAGTTTAACTGAAATGTAATGAACTCTCAACCTAGAGAGGGGAATGGAAAAAAAATGCAGATGTGTTCTTAAAGTTTTCTAACTGCAACCTTTTTGATAAGTTCATTGAAAAATGTAGGTGAAGGAAGAGTGACAGTGCACCTGTCTCTTTTAGATGATATTGGAATAATTAATTTTATGAAAATGACTTCTATTGGAGGTTAATTTATTTTGGCTGACAGTCACATACATTAGTAGACATGTCTAATGCTGCAGTCTGAACTTTATTTAGAAGAGTTTATTTATAGCTTTGGGTGATTTCCTTGCAAAGATATGAAAGACATTTAGGATCATCAAGCACGAACATTTTTCATAGTTAAAAATAAAATAAATAAACAGACCAAAAAATAAAAATAAAAAAGACTACTTGAATGTTTTTACTTTATGATGCAAAATTATTTAATTTCCTTCACCAGTGAAGTTGAAGCAGTTCCTTCAGATGACACAGCTGAGTTCTTTGTACAGTAAGCAAGCATGGCATATCTTCTCTCTATTCACTTCTAGTGGTGGGTGGCTATAATGACAGAGAGACATGTTGTGAAAGCTCAGTATATGAAGTAGTGTTTGCATGCACTTCAGGTGATTCTGCTTACCTGTTCTGGACATAATTTGGTGTTTACAGCCATCTCATTTGCAAATAATGTAATGACACCAAAATGGTCATGCACAATAATATGTATTTTTAATACATATATTTTAAATGGCTCAGATATGATAGAATGTAATGACTCCATACTTTAGAAAGAGGACCAAATCTGAGAACATTGAGTGCATTTATATGCTACTTAAGTGTGTAAAGTCCGTATCAAGAAGATAATCTACATGCCCATCTCAAGTTCTAGGTTCATGAGGGGAGTACAGTAGGTTTTGTAAGTGTATGTTACAATAATGATTTCCCAAGAGACAGCTCCTCCTCATGCTTTTTCTGCATCTGTGTGTAGGTGGATGGAGGCTAATTTTGGAGGTAATTTTGAAGGCTTAATTTTAACCTGGTTTATACTTGTGTTTTCACTGGCCCCAGCTAATAAAGGAAATAAAACTGGTGGATTATGTTTTTGTGTAATTAAGGTAATACTTGTCTTCCTAAGTTTGTGAAATGCAGGTAGTTGGTATGTATGGGGAGAGGACATGCTTACAAATTCCCTTTTTATAAACAGGGATATGTTGCCTGTATCAGGAAATTAATTCTTTAGAATAATTACTGCATTTTTAGTCATTCATGCCCGTGTTAAATATATTTTGTATATATAAATATATATTTGTGTATATATGCACACAGAGAGAGGGATTTCATGGAATTCAGTGGGATCATTGTAGTAGCAGTTTACAGTTCTTTTTGCAACTGTGTGACAGGCAGTGAGAGTGAGATCTAAGCTATTTAGAATCAGATTTATCTTAATTTAGGTACAAATTTATTCTACTTGTATGGAATTCCTGAGATACGTAAATGCAGAATGCATATCCTGACTGCCTTAAGATTTAGGACCTAATATTGAGATCCTGGAACAGATACCTCCACAAAATTAAGCAGGGATACGTATTTCCAATTACAATTCAGTAGGTTAAACGATGGGTCAGCTGTTCAATCCTCTCAAAGGCAGCCAAGATGAATGGAACTGAGTGTAAAGTTTGACTAATGCTTTTCCCTTCAGAGTGGTTCCCGTTGCTCCTGCCAGAATGCTAGCCATGTGGAGTTAACCAGATTTTTTATGGTTATGCTTCAGTTTCTCAACTGCAGTTTCTCTGTAAGAGTCATAGTATTCGTTCATCGTGCATTCTCCTTGGTTACTAATCTGAACTAAAAATCAGTTCAAATTCAAGGAGTCTTTCTTTAAAGCACTGGTGATCATAGTTCTCAGTATATTTGCCCTTTCTGTAGATTTTGTAGATTCTATCCTAAGTGTCCAAGGTCACTGAGAAAGGGAGGGAGAGAGGCAGACAATGGTAATTCTGCTGCTGTTGAGTGCTACGTTGGAATTGACTTGGAAAAAAATTCATTGAAAAGGTGTCAGTGCTAACTCCTAAACGAACCAGAGTAAACTATTGAAATGTGCCAAGTGTCAACTTTTATTTCTCCTAACTGTTGAAAAGACTAAGTAGTGTTGTTGACAGAGCAAGGACTTATAAATCCTCCCTCTAGAGGTTACTCATTAGAAGAATGATTATTATGGTAGCAGTACAGCAAACCTAAAAACCACAAAACTTAAAGTAACTGTAGTAAGTAAATCACCCATTCTGAAACACTCTTGAAGTCCCCGTCCTCTATAATAGTCTAATAATAGCATCAGTTGGCAATATCATGATGGATTTATTTTCTAGGAGGTTGTAGTAATATACACAATGCAGCATATTATGTTTTGACTTTTTGAAGACTTCTTATGGGGGGAAGAAAAAAAAAAAAAAGAGTAGTGGGAATCATTTATTTTCCTTATTTTGCCCCTTGGTATTTATCTCTGCTTTTCACAGTTTTTCTTCTTTTCCTTGTTGACCTAATTATTTTCCATTGTTTTTCTTTAAGCTTTCCCTGAATTTCATGTGTATGGTTTCCAACTGCAATTTTGTCAGATAGGAAAATAAAACACATCACATAAAAACACAGTTTTGTGGGAAAGGTGCTGGCTTACATTACAAGGCTTGCTAGAATTCAGGCACCTTTTTCTCCCAGCACAAAGTACAAGATTTTGCAAGGGCAATAAGAGAAAGATGACCTTTAATCTAAGATGTAGTTTGTCTAGTTTCTCCTGTGTCTGAGGCTTTAAGTATGAGGCAAGTCTACTCGCCTTTCCCTCCTCCCATGCCTCTTCCTGGTGAACTGCATCAGCAGTTCTGACCAGAAAGAATATATTCCCTTTGGGTTAATGCTTGTGTTAGGCTTACAGCCTTTGTACATTCAGAATAATACATGTTTTATGTCTGAATACCATTCAGTGCTTCAAAAGGAGGTGCAGTACTGACGACGTAAAAGGTGGAGCAATTTATAAATGGCAGCAGAACTCTATGATTAAATTACGGGGTAACTATTTACCCCTGAAACTATATATTGTTATTGGCCATGTACATTAAGAGATTTTCAGTAGTTAGTCTCCAGGGGCTATAATTTATTTATTTATTTAGCAAGTGGAAAAAGTTTGAGAAACTGTGTGTGTGAAATCCATGTTTGTGCCATTGTGTGTGAAGGGGTTGTGGAAGAACCAGAAGACATCAAGGAAATCTTTAGTTTAATGGAAAAACCCATGGCATATAGGAACATAAGGTAGAATGACTCCCCCCCCCCCCCCTTTTTTTTTTCTTTTGGGTTTGTACAGTGTGCTGTTATCTGTGTAATTCTGGAGTTGTCATAGCATTATGCACTTTTACAGAGAAGTCCTTCATCTGTAGTAAGGCAGTTTCATGCTTGAAAAGATGCTAAAAGGCTTCCTATAAATTTTTCACTCAGTATTACTCAAATATACATGTAGCTCAGAAAATATACAGTACACCAAAGAACATTTAATGATTGTCATATAAAAATTTTGTGTGGTAACATGATTATTACATTTTAGGCCACTAATTATGTGGACGTGAATTGAAATATATTGTACCCAATTGTCATATTTAATAATAAGAAAAAGATTAGGAATTCAATGAAATTATTAACACTGTTGATGCTATTCGACATCCATTCAAAACAAAAACAGTTCCTGTTACTACTTGATTGCGGGTGATGTGGACTTTCACAGTGAATATTGCAAAACCTAGTCATTTTTTAAGCAGCTAAGAGTTGACATGACAGATTAAACCGATTGTTTAAGGCTATATCCTCTGTTGCATTTGGAAGTATAAAACTTACTGGTGATGGGTTCAAACAATCCACAATTTGTTTGTGTTAACAGCCAGGAAGCTGGCTTGAGGACTGAAGTATGTGTGCTTGTATCCCTGATAATTTTATTCTATCAGATGTAATTATGCTTCAGTGTAAATGTCTGTTCCTTTATTTGAATTCTGCTTGATTTTTGACCTCTGATTTTTATAGCAATGAGTTCATGTAGCGAGTGATTCATTTTAGCAGTAATTTTCATGCATTGTCATGAAATGCCACTAATGAAAAAGTGGTTTAAAACATTTTGCTGGGGAGGGTTTTTAAAATATAAAAATAAAAAATTAAAGGATTTTGTGCATTTTACATGCGTACTTCTGGGGTACAATGAACATGCAAAGGTAGAGGACTTAAGTCCACTAGATAAGCATTTAACTTATTTCTGTGAGCAGTGGGCTTCATCATGGGGAGGAATCAACAAGTAGCTTGTGATAAGCAGCTTCCACTAAGTTGCAGTGGAGCATTCCACAACTGTAATTCTGTGAAATGATTAAAACATGCTTATATGTGTGCCTTGCAGCAGCCACAATTTAAAAGTAAAGCAGACGATTCAGTGATGCATTGGAAGGGCAAGGGTTATAGTGTCATTTCCAATAGTAAATTATTCATGAGGATCAATTAGCCAGTGTTTGTACTGTTCTTTGGAAATGCAAAGCTTCATGGAAATAGCAAGTCAGAGTATTAAGTGATGAATCTTAGTTTTCTGAGATCTATAAATAAATTTTTACCTTTGAACTCTTCTTTCCTTTATATAATATGATTTTTCCATTATGTGCTGCAATTTTTAGTCTGCTTCCAAGAACAGATACCAGTGTTTGTTGTAACCTACACAAGACAAACAACTGACAAGAAATAATACTACTTAAGTAGCTTCTTGCTATATGTAATGCAAACTACCTCAATCTCTGTTTTCTGTATGCTGCTGAGCTGCTTTTTTTCCTTGGGAGCCTGGGTTTTAATATCCAACATGTGAGCTGGGAGTGAATTGTCAGCCCAAAATAACTGTACATTTGTTATAGGAATTGTGACATTGTGTTATGTGCTATAAGACAGTGGCATGCTTTTAATACGGCGTGGTTAGACATGGCACAATGCAGGGCCAATGTCAGCAACACTAGGGAAAAAAGGTGTATGAATTTTAGATGAGATACTGTTGTGGATTAGGCTAGAAAAATACGCTATTTGTTCATTTTTCATGTGTGTGATCGCTCATTTATTTGTTGTGTTGAGCGTGTTGGTTTGTTTTGTTTTTGTAGTGGTTGTGAAGGTGTTCGGCAACTACAACAAAGCCATGTCTGAGCACATCATCCCCTAAGGTCCATGAGTGGCAGTCATTTTCCTAAGGGCTTAAATGTTTTGGCCATTAAAAAAAAAAAAAAAAAAAGGACAAAACAAACAAAATATTACTATAACACCTACATGCAGAAACTAAGTTGGGAGTGTCTCAGGAGTATGGCCCTAGCCCACAGATTTGTTGACAGAAATGTTAGAAACTAAGCCAACTTCACTTACTTAGGAAGATCATGTTTTTAGCTCAGTGTTGTCCCAGATCACCCATGCACTTATAAAACAGCAGCAGATGGTTCCTTGTGTTTGCACAGCTGCCAGTACCGGTGGTAATAACAATGATGCTTTTCACTTCTGTAATACCTTCCATGTGACAGTCTTATGGAGGTGCATAGGTTGCTGTGTGGTTTTGTTGTGTTTTTTTTTTTTTTGTGTGTGTGTGTGTGTGTGTGCGTGCTATATTGGGGAACATCCCCTGGGGATGTAATTTACCAAAGGCTCCCAACAGGTTTTCTCCATTTTGTGTCCCCATCCCTAGTTTCCACCTGGCTACAGCTCTGTTTGGTATTTATGGCTTCTTCTTGTGTCGATGCTTTTTGTTCACATACAATCTTCTGTTTGCTCATTTGTATTTTGATTTAAAAATCTTAAGGTATGTTAGATGCTACTGAAGTGGTTAGAAGTTTCACAGTAGTGAAAAGGCTTATAATTAAAGTTGATGTTTTGCCTGTGTCAATAATACTTGCAATATATAGGCTTGTTATATGATTTACCACTACAGAGCAGAAAATACATATTGTAGAGCTTTACAGGTTTTGGTTTTTGATGTTGTATGGGAGAACAGTTTCATAAAAAAAAAAAAAAAAGCCTATGTGAACTCTTGCATTCCCCTCTTGCATTCCCCACTATATAAATAGTATACGAATGCATATTTATATGTCTGCCTATAAATATCCTATAGATAACATATACAGCGTGTGCACATTAGTAGATACAGGTGTGTATATATGACTGTATACTTAGCTCATCCTGCATATGCAAGTGAAATCAGATGACTTTTTTGCCCTATTTTCCATTCCATTAGAGAAAAGAGAACTCTTTCCCTCCCTGTTATTAGTAAGCAGTGCCCGGTTCAAAACATGCCAAAAAGGTTAAAAGCAGAACATACTATGGCATACCTGAGGCCTGTTGCTGAATGATCATCTGCCTTCATCAGGAAAATGAGAATTCAGCATCAGGTAGAGATCAGTGCAGTGAAGGCAATGAAGGTGTGTTTGATGTGTTGCTAACCAGCTGCACTGTGGAGTAGGAGGCAGGTGAGAGCATCTGGACGGTAAGGGGTAAAGCCTTATCTGCAGGGCTGTGGAGCCTGGTCTTGTCCACCCCACAGTGTGTCCCTGGGGAAGTGATTTGAGGTTGGAAGGTACTTTTTGGAGCCTGACTGCTTGCTTTTTTCTTTAGCTCATATCATTTGATATGGTAAAAAGAGATCCTATAAACTTTGCCTTGGTAGTAGAAAGAACATTAATATTAAAGTGGAGATGAATAGATATGCTAGTATTAATGAATACACATATATAAATAGACATAGGTCTGAGGATCCTGAGTCTGTAGTTCAACTGAAAACGTTGGCATAAATTTGGCCTGGTTTTACATAGCTTAACTTTGTGGAATTTGCTAGATATTCCTTGGATTGGTAATATGAGATTTTGTGATATAATTTCCTTACTTTGGTACTGATGGGACTGTTCATATATTTAAAAGCCTTGCAGGTTTTTCTCTTCTCTACCTCCTTTGCATGAAAAAAGGTAGTTTTATGTGCTCTGTGATTCCCCAGACTACTCATCAGCCTGTGCATCGTTTCCAATACATTACAAATAAATAAATAATTTAAAAAAAAACTTGAAAGTAAATATTTGTCTATATATAAAAGTAGTAGTACTATTTCTAGTGAGGGATATTGAATGTTCAGGGGAAATCCCAGTGCCTAGCTTGAATAAATAAAGGCCTGTAAGTAGGCTTTCATGACAATCTATAAATGAAAACATATGGGGAGAATGGGTTTTATCATCCACTTTTTTCTTGTTCCTTTTTATTTCCTACTTCTCAGTTGACTACATTTTCTACCCATTGAGCACTGCACTGAAGTTGTGTTTTGCAGAAGTCCAGTTCCAGTTTCACTCAGCAATGTAAGCTGAGCGTCCTGAGACTCAGTAATAGAACCCTTTTACAATAGGTATGTTTTTTTTTCTACTAAAAAGCAGTTCTGCTGGTCTCAATGTACAGAAAGCCTCCAAACAACAACAACAAAGCTCTTTGTGTATTTAATAGAGGTAAAATCAATGAAGGATTATACCAAAAAAAAATTAAAAAATAAAAATGCCGTAGCTGTAGAACAGCTGTTCTGGTAAATAAAAAAGTTTTGGGCAGATAGATTGAGAATACACAACAAAAGCTACAGCCTACCTTTTATCATGGCTTTGCTGAGAGTTTGCCTGTTATTTCACTTGTTTTCACTGGCCCTAACCATGTACTTGTATTTTATTTTTCATCATTTGCTATTTTCTAAAAGTATTTTACACAATCAATAAGGAACAACATATGTACAGAAATTAATACATTTAAGATGATATGGTTAACAAGATAAAAGTGGGTTTATTTTAATTAAAGGTACACATCATATAGTACAGCTACCACGTTCATCAATAAGACAAAAGTGTGACACAAAAACAAAAATAGAACAAAGAGTATGTTACGGCAGAAGAACTCTGGTTGACAGAATTCCAATTGCCAGTATATAAAAGGGACTGTCATAAACATTCTTTTGAGAGGGTATGCTATAAGTCATATTAAAGAAGGAAGGGTTTTACAGAGCTTTTAAATATTCCCAGAGTACTGGAAAGGATCCTGTAAATAGGTCTGTAATGCTTTTCATCCAAAGATCTGCAAGTGCTATGCAGATTGGTGAATTAAGACTCAGAGTACTATTAATATTTACTTTCTCAGCTGAGAAGAATTCTTGGACGCTTTAGTGATTAAGATCTTACACCTATATTTAGACACGCAAGACCATGATTTTCAAATTGCTGGATACTCAGTATTTTTGGGGCAGAAATTAAGAGTATAAATACTTAATTGTAGAAATATTGGACAAGGCTTTATAAAGTTGCATATTACAGAGCCATCAGCAGCAAACTGGCAGTTAAGGTTGCATTGAGATTTTTATGCAAAAGAGGACTTTGTTCTTCATGTATCCCGCTGAGGAGTTCCTTGGTCCATCAGAGCGTAAGTGTGTTAAGCTTCATACCACCCAGTGAAACCCTGCTTTCTCCCAGGGGCTGGTTAAAAGACAGCACAGTGGATTCAGTTAATTTCATACAGGTGACTGGAGAAATTTTGTTTTCAATCTGACTATTGTGATCTACCAGAAAATTCATCAGTAAAGCTACTAAGAAATAAGTAAAAGCTTACTTGGCAAATTAAATACTGAAATCCATGAAGTTGTTATGGAAATCCATACCACCTTTCTAATTCTGTGGGAAAAATAATAATAATAATAAAAAATTCAAGCAAGTTTTCAGTTGTGAAGTGGAGATTGTAGGGCCAAACCTCAGGTAAGCAGTTCAGGACAGCCTGGAAAAAGTAAGAAACACCTATCATGTAACAAACATAGAAAGCAGTTAAAATCAAACATGATGAGGTTTGAGTCAGTTTGGTTTGTATTGTTTTTTGCTTGGTTTGTTTGCTTGTTTTTCTTTAATCATTTTACAACTGTGTTCTCTGTCATTTAGGCAGCTTGGCAGAAATTACAACACTGGAGGGGAAATGGAAAGCAGTAATCTGTAGGATTCTAGATGACAGTCTTGGGCAGGGGAAAGCACACAAATGCTAATTACGTAGGGGACAGGCACAACTGCTGATCAGGATTTATTATAGCCTGTTTTGTGGACAAATGAATATTGGTTTGCCTGGAACTGTGAATGCATGGTGTGCTCTCAGGGTCATGGTATCTCTGGAATCACGCAGAGATGTGCTTTGCGTCACACGCAGTTGCACTTCCAGAACTGTGTGGACCTCTGCCATATGTCCAGGGTTCTGGTGCCTTTGGCTCTTTTTTTTTTTTTTTTTTTGTCTCATGTTTTATGTCTAGAACTATCACTTTTGGTGCTGTGATGGCTCGTTATGCTTCCAGAATGTTTGAAATGCAATGATTGACGGATTTACAGCAAAAATTATGACACATGGAATAAAAGAGCAACAGTATCCAAAACAAATGAGTGTTCATAAGGAGAAAAAAAATCTTATTCCTTACTCCTTATCTGTGTTAGTGGTTAATGAAATCTTTTTTTTTTTTTTTTTTTTTTTTTTTTTCCTCTCATAAAGTGATCTAACGAAACCTACAACCTGTAATAAGAACCATTTCCACAGGAAAAGGAGGCTGTGAAGAGGGTTTTCTTTTAAATTGTATCTTTGGTTAATTGTAAGCACAGTGTGAAATTCTATATCCGGGTTGTCATGTTTTGCTGAGTAAATTACTTACCAGATATTACGAGTGGCTATTGAACACATGACGAGTTACAAAGTAAAAAAGTAAAAAGAAAAGTTGTGCTTTACAGAAGTATAAATTTAATTTTAAAAAGTCTTTTTTTTGTTTGTTTGTTTTAATTTCTAAATCTCATCTGCCTTAACACATTTTGCAATATCTAAAGGAAATGATGTAACCCAGTTGAAAAAGATGGTTAAGCAGTATATATCATATGCATCAGGTTCAGTATGTGTGTACATAATACAGGGTTGTATGTTGGGATGAGTTTTCTTGACTATACAGAGTTAAGTTAGAGATCTTAGGGGGAAAATAGGAGATCAAACAAAATTGCTAATGGTAAGATACCACCTAAAAAAAATCAAATTATTTTAAGGAAAATAATTATTGGGCTCTTTATTGGGAAGGCCCGCCCTCCCGTCAACAAGAAGGCCCTACTTCAAGAAAATGAAGCCTTACTTTGTCATGGAAAACACCTAAAAGACAGTGAGTAATTAAAATGTGTTTCACTGGAAGAAGAACAAGATCATTTTTTACAAACCTCTGACTAACACAGAGGCTTACTTGAAAGTTGTCTAAAGGATCTGGGCTCCCAAAGGAGCATCAGGGGAACTGTGAGATACAGGTAGATAAGCTTGCTAGTAAATACTCTATTTCTTCTGTTATGAAGTGATCCTATTGCAAAGAAAAAGAAGTACTTTGCTTTATCAGGCCTGTATAGTGCAATCAATATATTAATGATCATAGCTTCCAAAGAACAGGCTCATAGATACTGAATTCAAATCAGGCTTGTCGAGGTTAATACGCAAGGGATTAATACATGCAATCGTGTTCTAAAATGATTCCATTCAAAGAGATGTTGTTTTGAGGCTTGTCATCACTGGGACTGGAGTCAGTACAATTTAGAAAGGAGAGAGCAGTTGTTTGCCTTGACATATACGTGTAAAATACTAACATTCCTGCCTTTGGGCAGAAGAAAAGAAAGCATATTTACTTAAGATCATATTTTTCTCACTGACTGAGGGAGAAACAGTGTTGGTTCTATCCTGGCTTATTCAAATTTTTGTAGCACTTACATAGTGATGATGACATAGCTCATTCTAGAAACCTTGTAGGCCATTATAACCTTAAGCAAAAAATCATTTTCTCCTTCTCCCCTCCATCTTAAAAAAAATATTAATAGATTGCAATTATTCATAATGATTCTACTGTGGTTTGCTTCATCTTTTTTTTTTTTTTTTTTAAAAAAAAAAAAATCTTTCATGCAGATTCTTTTGCAAAAGCTAGATTTGTGCTTTACTCTTGGTATGTAATTGAAGAAGCCTTCTGATGATTCTACAATACTGTGGCAGTGTCGGAGACTAGACCCAGGAAAAAAAAAATCTATTCTGCACAGAAAATCTATTTTTTTGCTGCAGATATACCAGTCATTCTGGGTGTAGGAAGTTAAGACTATGTTTCTCATCATACTGAATCAGGAGATGGTTTAGATTAAGAACTCTGTCCAACAAGAACCTGGGAAAGAAACATCAAGTCCATTTTTTTATAATATTCTAAATGTTCCTAGTTAAACTGGTCAAGGCAATCCAACATAATTTGTCACTAGGATGACTATAAAAATTTCTTAAGCATTCCTATATTTTATGACTTAATGGCAATTTCTGGTAAAGTATGAATTAACCAAGCACATGTCAACATTGATAGTAATGGAAGTTTGTCAGCTTTAAAATGTGCAAATCCTCCTTTTCTCAACTCCTGTAACAGACTTCGAAGACATAATTTGTTCTCCACGAACAGCAACATTGCCACATTTGTTTTCAAAATGTGTAAAGTGGAAATTGCTGTCAGGCTAAAAATTTATCTTACAAGTCTCTGCCTCCAGCAAACTTTTACAGTTAAATTATCCAGGGTTTATAATTTGTATAGACTTTTTATTACAGTTAAACCAATTTGAGAACCTCTGGTAGAATTTTTTGTGTGTTTGTTTTCTGAGATATTTCTGACCTCAGAAGACTTGCTTCTGTCCAATTAAGGCATTAACAGCTGACCACCTAGGCAACAAATTACACTGGTAATTCTAACCTGGAGCTTCTGTGTCCTGGCTGAGTCTGGTGGCTATTTGTCTCACTAATGACAATTTTCTGCTTGAGAAAGAGTTGAAACTAATCTCTTCATTTTCCCTGGAAATGTGAATGCTTGAAAATGCTGTGAGGGGTAAAAACTACTCAAAAACTACTGTGGCTCCTTCCTTCTTAGGTACTCTTTATCAAGGAACTTAGGAAGATCTTTGTAGGCATTTGCAAAAATGCCAGGCAACAAAAGCTGACTTAGGAAAGACTGTTGCTTACTGGAAGCCTCTGATAATTTTAACTAAAGTGTTAATGATATATTTGTATGACAAGATTTCCTACAATGTTTGTGTTGGTGAAAGAGGAGTGTAGTTCTCTGTAGTTTCACTAGGAAACTATGGGTATGCTATCCATTGCACATCTTTCAGGTGATTGTGTTTAAGTACAAAAAATCTATAAAGCCTAATTGTAAGGGACACAAACAGTAATTTTTTCTTTAATGTGATAGACCAGGGACTGAACTCTCCATATGTGCTTTCAGTGTAGCTCAAAATTGCAGATTTCTTTGGCTCTGTTTTTTGGAGTATTTTTTGTTTGATGGTTGGTTTTGTTTTTATTTTTCCCAGAGAAAGCAAAATGAAATAGATCAGCTGGAAAATATCAGCTGTGAATGGATGATGCTTTTTAGTAAGTGAATGGCTCTGATTCTCTGCTGTTCTTTCTGTCTTCCAAACATACTTTTATTGAGCAAGTTACATTTGAATGTTTTGCAATAACATGGGTCATCTTAGGTTAGCCAGATTTACATTAAGGAATTTGACTTCCTTAATGTAAATCTGGAATCCAAGAAGTGTTTGGACAATGCTCTCAGACATGTGGTCTGATTTTTGGGTCGTCCTCTGGGGACTCAGGTGTTGGACTTGATGATCTTCATGGGTCCCTTCCAACTCGGGATATTCTATGATTCTATGAAATAGTATGAAAAATGTATTGTATGGAATGAGCAGCACAGAGATGCTTAGTAAATGGGACTGTGATATGTACAACTCATGTAATTTGTTTCTTACCTAAGGACTGAAAAACACAAGTCTGAACCTTTAAGTTGAACACATGGACCTGACTCAAGTGTTGCTCTACATCAGTTCTACAGTTCCCTGCAACTTATCTTGCCAGGTTCCTCTACCACCTGTATTGTCACCCTTTCATTGCCAGTCACTGATGTAGTGATGTTGGCTGTACACAGTGACTTATAACAGTTTCACTACCGCATATGAAACTGAATCCTTTCTTCAGGAGATTTGCCAATTAAAGGTTTTAGTGGTGCCTGTATTTTGAGGTGCTGGCTTTTATGAGAACCAGAATATTGAAAAAACACTTTATACTACCAAGAAGTGTTAGAGTAGCACGCTATGCAGTATTTCTATGACTAGGGTAAGTTCCTCAGTTTCTTCACTACATCCCGTATCAATTACTTACCCTTTGCATGGCACATCAGTTTTGTACCCTCCTTTTGCATGTAGCTTTCACAGCTTTATTATCCTGTGCACACAGCCTTCTGTAGAACTTGGCCAGCTCTGTCTTCTTACTGGGGATCCTGGCTGAGAAGAATAATGATAATGAGATGAGAATATAGATATCACATTGCTTTGAGTGACTGCGTGGCGACCACTTTTGCCAAGAGCTGATTGTGAACACAACTACTGGTCTTTCCAGAGCAGGCTCAGTGATGGCTGACAGAGCAAGATCGCTGCCAACTGCAAATTTGGTGAACTAAAACAATGATTATGTTACAACAGACTGGAATTCTAATTGCAGCTAAATGTGTGTTTTCTTTGCCCTCCTGCTCTGGCCTTGTCTCTAATTCTTAAAGCAGGAGCTAGCATGTATCGTTGATCCTTCTGAATTGTGCTGAGGGAGTAAAGCTGCCTATTGATGTATTTAACGTCTTTGAATGAATGATGTTTTATAATGAGTGAACAATCCGGACTCCCTTTCATCTCCTTACGTGCTAGTTTTTGATATTCAGTATGTGTATTAGAGCATAGTGCATCACATGAAATAGAAAATTTTAACCAACTTCTTCACATTTAGGAGATGAGAGCCAAGTGGCAGGATTAGAATGGCTGCATCCCAGAGGCAGGCTCAGACAGCCTTTATATTGTGCTCTGTGTCAATGATATGTAGTGCCTGGGTGGTGATTTTCATAATAGGCTAATCTTGGTGGGGAGAAAAGCAAAAGAATCAAGTCCAAATTGTAATAAGTTATTCAAACAGAGCAATTAGCTTTTTCTTTTGAAATGTGTAATACAGAACAACTGAATCTTATCTCTACTAAACCTGAACACAGAGGTCTGGGACGGTAAAGGAGCCAACTGACAAGAGAAACGCAAAGTGATGAGGACATGCTAAAAATGAACTGGTTTTCATCCTTTAGAAAATAGTATTTGGATTGTTTGGTTGATTTCAAAGCTTAGGGAGTCAAATGGCAGTTGACTTTTTTAAACATATCTTTTCTGAGGAAGCATCCTTCATGACATGCAACTAACAATTGGCATAATTCATTCAGCCCACTTCCCTTCTGGTGTGGTGTGGTCTAAGTTCTCTGTCATTGAGTATGCTGGGAAGAGTGATATTCAGTGTTGCATCGTGCTGTGGCTCTAATGTAACATGAGAGAAAAGCATACTAAAAGCACCAGCCTTTGATCATTATTATTTTTTTTTCCTGTAGCTTGGTAATTAAATCATTAAAATTTTATCTTCACTTATCCATGGATAAAACCTTTCGAAACAATTAGTATGCTGAAAGAGATGTGTGAAACCAGAAGCGTTTATACGGTGTGAGTGACAGAGATAGATTGAGAAAGAGAATAGATGAGACTGTAACAAAGCTGCCCGTACTTGGTACTATTGGCAGTAGGTGCACTTCCAGTTGAGATAGTGGCACCTGTATGAAAACACCAATAGCTAACACATAGATTTAAATGCAAATAAATTGTGAATATGTTTTGAATCTACATTTTCCCTTAAAGTAGCATGGTGAGGGAAGTTACAGCCACTCATGGAACTTGTGCATGAGTCACATATGTAAGTTTTCTTGCAAGAAAAATGGCATGGAGCTGAGTATCTGGACAGTTTCTGCATAACTGCTTAGGAGCTTTGCGAAAAAGTAAATATAAAAAAAAAAAAAAAAAGAGCTTAACTTCATCATGTAGTATGAGATTGCAGAGAGGTGGATTTATTGGCCAAGGCTCATTTGATGAGTGCCATAAGAAAAAAGGACAGGAAATATAATTTTGGTTGTGACATTTTGATACATCATACAATAATTTTGTGGTCCGTATCATACTAGTTCTGTGATTCCTTCACTTGTTTTATAGGAAAAAAGCCTGGCAGTAAAATTAAGCAGAAAAGAATTCTACTCTTTCAAAAACATTTGCAAGAAATTGAAAAGAAGAATAGCCATTATTAAGAGCACTGATGTATAATTCTTGTGCAAAGTCTGACAGCAGAATTCACGTCTGTGCTTGCAGTTGGAGATGGGTTTGAGTCTGAGTCTCACAGACCTCCAGCGAACAGCTGTCTGTTGTATTTGGGAACTATTTATTGCACGGGAGAAAGTTCAGAAATAGTTAGTCCCTAAGCAAGCATATAATATATTGTTGGAAACTATGGGAGACACAGTATGGCAATTTCTAATTCTATTCTGAGTGTTGAGAGTCCTACTTCTTTGGGACAGTTTTATTCTAATAAGAGGGGAGATCAAGAAAGTTAGTCTATAGCTAACTTTCCTTTTGTTCTCAAAAAGGAGTATAAGCCTTAAAAAAAAAAAAACTAAACACACAAACAAAAAGCCTCCATACCTCTGATCTTTCCATAAATAATTTTTCCTCACTGTTTTGCTGACAGACTGGCCTCCCCCAGGCATTTCTCATATGTCAAAAAAGTTGTAAGAGTTGTGTAGGAAACAACACTAAATTCAAATGAAGAAGAAACACTTCTGTTTTTTCTCTCCTTTCCCTTACCAAATCTAAACACTGACTTTACTAAAATCTTTTAAATTCTGCAAAAATCAAAACATCATTGCTATTATTGTGTGAGGTTACAGAAGTTCTGTAATAGGGATGTGTTCCTGTCAGCTCTAACAATGCGTTATGATATAGTACTCCATTTAGAAATGGCAATGACAGCTATTAACCTATCCTGTTTGTTATAGTATAATAGTGGAGACTAATCCCTTTTTTTTTCAGTTAAATGACATGAGTTTAATGCTGCCCTAGACGACACAATTGTTGGATTCATTTAAATGAAACTATGGAATACTTTTTGTCTTCATCTTTATTTTGAAAAATCTGAAAGAATTATAGTTAGATCATTTGTCTTGTCCAAGATTTAAAATCAGAGGTGAAAAAGAGGGATCTCAATTTTATTTGGTCTGTACTTTTCATTTCTCAGTTCAGACGTTCAATTTTCCCTTTGGTGAAACTTGATTTGCATTTAGTCCTGAGTTGTCTGTGTCTTGATTCATCAGTGAAGCCGTAACTCTGACCTAGCAAGACTACTTTGGCTGAAGCAAACAAAGAAATTCCACTTTTTCTTTTTCTTTTTCTTTTTTTTTTTTTTTTTAATTCCACACTGGTCATTAAAGTCAGGGGCTTCTGAAAAATCTCATTGTTCTTTCCATTGATCTGAAGGTAAATCATCCATTTGCTTATGCAAACAAGGTAATATTAAATTTCAAGTTTCATTCAACCTTTGTTTTCTGAAAGCATATGCTGGCATGAAGCTGGAATAACTTATCTTGGATTTTAAAAACTCACTCGTGTGGCAGGAAAACACCTAAATTTAAGGCAGCTTTTCCTTCCTTGGCGCAGTATAGGCTGCTGGTTTTGAGAATAGACATGGTTAGGTATGGACAGCTGTTGCATCAGCTCTACTCATCATCTTGCTTGGCATAACACAGACCTGCTGTCTCAGCTCAGCTACGAGGTGTGACTCGGTGGAAGCCTGGGAACAGCAGAATCTGTCCCCACCCAATCCCCAGCATTACTAAAGTGTCTTCTGGATCACAGCCAGTTCATTATGTAGGCAGACTTGAGGACAAAGGATACTTGGTGCGTGATTGTGTGCAGTTCACAGTTAGGCACTGTTTTCCCTCTCCACATATAGAATTAGCTTACAATGCCAATCAGTGTATAGGACTGAGTGGAAACAATCAGGGATTGAGAAGGTCACTGGTGTACACCAGTCCATATATCCAGAAATTCCAGAAAAACACTGCAGGATCCATAATCTTCTTCAAAATGGTTTTGTTTCTGCCACAAATATATTCACATCTGCTCTTCACAAGCCTAATTTGTTAGAGTGAGGTGAATTTAATTATCTTGTATCAGTCGTCTTGAAAATCCAAGTTCAGGTATACCTTGATGGTATTTTCATCAGGTTCTTCTATCCCCTCCCCCAGCAAATCCTTTGCTCCAAGTAAAGGACATCTGAATGATCAAAAAAGAATAATAGCCAAATAGATGATCCGTTTGCAGCCCCCCTGGGAATTGTCCTGCTTGTGTATTCTGTCACTGGTATATTTATTCATATTGGAGTCAGAGGCTCACTATAGAGCAGCTAAATATCAGGACAACACAGCTGCAGACTCCAGCACTATATAAGATCATTTATAAATTGCTGATAAAATTCTACCCGGAGTTACATTTGTGCAGTACTAGCGACCTAAGCTGGATTGCCTGGATGTGGTAAGGACAGAATCTGCCCCCTGAAATCTCTCATAAAGGAGAGACATTTATCCTTTTTCATCAGTTTCCCCACATACACCATGGAAGAACAGCCGTTAGCATTAAAATAACAATTCAAAACAGTATTATACCTTCTTTTCTGAAGTACATAGATAAAAATACTACACATATTTATTTTATGATGTACTTTATCTGGGGGGAATCACACTGTAAGTATGAAGTATAAGAGGGTTGTTTGCCATCTCCTTGAAGCCTACTAGCCTAGACAAATCGGGAAGGCAGCCAGAGCAGGGCTGGTTAGCCTGGCTGCGCTGGGGTTGCAGCTCTTGGGTCTTGGGATCATTCTGGATCCCAGGCTGTTCCTAGGACATGCTGTCAATTATTTCCCTGGCTCTGCAGGCCCCCTCTACTATAGATGGGCAAGTTATTGCCCTTCCTGAACAGACACGAGCATTCTGCAGCCAAGGACCCTGACTCATCATCTCTGTCTGATATACCACAAGGGTGGTATAGGAATGGATGAACTATCTGTGGGACTGGAGCCTGGTCATGCTACAAATTGTTTCTTTCTGAGGAACATTTCAAACATTAGTACATATTTGGCTTTATTCAGGACTCTCTGCAGGCTTTTCCCTGAGCTGGTAACAATGTTCTAATGAGAATTCATTGTGAATAGGGTTTTTGTTGTTATTCTTAGCCTACGCTTTACTCTGACAGAGTAGTGTAGGTACAGCCATTGTACATGCATCCCGGCAGCTTTGTGACTGCAAAGTCTCATAACATGAATGACAAATGTTTTACAAGTTCCCTTCATCCTTTCTTTTGGGAGAGTTGTTCAAGATAGCACCCATAAGGAAGGATAATTTTTGAGGAATCAGAATGTTCAACGGGCACATGTGCTGAAGCAGGATTCACTCTAAAGTGCTGAGAATCCTTCTTTTGGAAATAAATTTTGAGCTTTCTGGTCACGGTGGGATGAGTAATATTGATGGGAGTAATGTGAAAGTTTACAGCAACATTCTGTAAGTGCATATCCTGTTCCACTGAGCCAAAACTGGATTATTCAGATAACATGGTTCTTTGACTTTAAGATCTTCGGAGCATGATAGGGATGGAGGAAAATCTGCTAACTATTTGCTCTTGACAGGAAGACACCTGGCCCATTCCCCTACCTTGGCAGATATGTCAAATTTGAATTATTCACCCATTTTAGTGACTTACTTTGACCTGAACTCTGAGCCATCACAGTGCAATTACTGTTTTTTTTTTTGTTTGTTTTGTTTTGTTTTTTTCTCTGCATGCTTAAAATATGAAAGCTCAGTGTTTGTGCTCTGCTTTGCATCAGCAAACTTTCTGAGCCTGATAAGGATATCAAATTCCAGCCTCTCAAGCAATTCTATTTGCAAGTTTTGAAATCCCCTCCTCTCATCCCAGTGTGTCAGGCTGTCTTGCAAATGAGACTACCTGGTTTAACTTACTGTTATTATTATTTAAACTTTTGCAGAGCCCATAGATATCTGTATGTCTTCTGTTTATTTTTTCAGTTCTTGTTAAGAATGAGGATTTTGCTGGTGAATTATTTATATGACAACAGGAAATGAGAGGGGGAGTGGTGTGAAAAATTTCCATAAAAAGCTCATACAGTTTTCAGTAGATTTCAGTAAAAACATTTTGTTCTCTTCTTTGCAAGTTTTGTTTATATTTTGTCACAAGAGAAAGCTGCCACTGATTTATTTTAAATATTTATACAGAATTGCAGTCTTAAGATATACAAACACATTATGAGAACCATACATTAAGGAATTTTATCTCCGAATAAAGAGTAGGAAAGGTTGTGCCAGTAAACATCAACGGATTCATTCTTTGCTAATTACCAGCACCTGGAGCAGAAATAATTCTCCACTGAAACTAAGTATTCTGGTCAATGTTGGTAGTAATTAAAGATGGAATAAATGCATCTTCTTTGTGTTAGCAAAATATCCCAATTGCCAAACACATCAGATGAAGTTTGGGGTGGGATGGGATGGAATGGAGGATGTCTTGTTCATCTTTTCATAATAAAGGAAATACTGTCACTCCGTGCACTGCAGCCATTCCTAGTCTTAATGTAGCCAGCTGTAGAATAACCGTTGTTGTGACAACAAATGTGCACAAACTGAATTAAAGTTAAAACTACTCTTTCCCAGAAATGCCTTGCCTATGACTTAATTCTTTTTTTGGTTATTTGTATCTTTTTCTCTCTTCCCCCCCCTGCCCCCCCCCACCCGCAAGCAATACTGAGACAGTAGTAATTTGTGAAATAGCATGCTCTCTCTTTGGCAGCCTGTCATAGAAATGCAGCCTTGGGGGGACCTGAGTTTGATGGCTCCGTGTGGAATTGTCTGAGTATGAATGCAGGAACAGAGGTAAAAGTCCAGTTATCAACTGCTCGGCTGTCATCTACCCTGACTCACCTCATTCTTGCCTCCTCTTTCGATCTTGTTGGCTTAGGCAACATACAGAGTGTTAGGCCAGCTTCACAATTATGGCAAAAGAAATTCAGAATTTATAGGAAAAGCAAAATGTTTTCTATTATATGTTTTTCCAACTCTTACCATGTTAGCAAATTTCTGTGGTTAAACTGAAAATGTCTTGATGGAGAAATGTCTTCAACCCCTTTCTTAGGAAGACAAATGTATGAGCAGCTCTTTGCACAACACCTGCCTCTTGCTTTGAGGAATGAGTTCAGTTCCGTCCTGTGCAGGTAATGCCTGGAAGGCTCCTGGAGATGAGATCTTCTGGAGCGGAGTGGCTTCCTTGTCAGTGGGGGAGTCAGAGTTTCGAGCTTGCTTGAATATTTGTTATGAGGTGTCTTCAGGAACAGCATGCTTGGATATAAGCATGGCCTAAAATCATGGTTTTGTTGGTTTTCCATATATATTCCCATAGTAGCCTTTTCCACTGGAGTTTTGAATTTCAGCATGAAGTGGCATAGCTTACCAGCTGGTATGTGAGCAGGCATCCATAAACAAGTGCCTGATTAACAGCGTAAATTTAGCTGTGTATTGTGTGGTGTCTAAATACCCCCATAAATATGATACTACTTTTCTTTCAGGCTCAAGCTCTCTGAAACCTCTCATCAAATTGTACCATTGCTTTACAGAACTTCAAAATAAGCAGAGTATCTAACGTTCAAGCATTTTTCCCTATTGGGATTTAAAAATATATGGAAGGATAAGACCTAGGGTGATTTGCACACGCACACACACAAAACGCCAGAGCTCCAACGTATGAAGAAGAAGGTTGCTAGACTTGAAATTAACATGTGTATATTGTCATATATAGAAAGTAAAATATATGTATTAAAATGCATGAGATTTTCAGTGATTTTACTGAACATTGTACCAGTTCAGTGAATGAAGTTCGGGTGCATCTCAGCTCGTGGTAGACTGTTGGGAGCACACTGTTTGCATAGACACTTCTTTATTGCTGTACTTGTGTCACTGATATAGTCAAGACATTTTCTCAGTAATGGTTCCTCTTAAAGCGCCACAGTTACGAATCCTGGAGATATTCGTTAATGTTACAGCTCCATAAAACCGATATAATTGTTCTGTTACTACTGTTAACGTTACTACTGTTAACATTACCACAAGATTGCTTTCTCTTTATCTACTCGTGAATTTGTCAGAATCAAAAAGTGTATATAATTCATCCTGCCTAAATTAAGTGTGATGGTGGAGTATATTGTCGCAAGAAGGGTGCAGAATTCAGGCATGTTTGGAAGTAAAAAGAGAATTAATGTAAGTTATTTCAAAATAAATAATATAAACTCTGTCTTGACATAAAGTTTTGTATCTGATAAATATCTAGATCAGGATTTTACATTATCAATTAAAGATAATGAAGAGGAAGCACTAAGTACATGTGAAAAAAATGTTAATGTTACAGAGTATTCCCCATCCCTTGCTCACATGCTGGCATACTGCATCTTCTTTTCAAATGATAGAAAACATGATTGACATTAACCTATTCTAAGTCTCAATGTAAATCCGAAACTTTTTTTCCAAGTGTTCAGTTTCTTAAGTAATCAAGTTCATTTTCTTAACCTATAACCCCTACGCCACATCTGTAATATGGCTACTTTTGTAAGTGATTATTAAGTAGCTGTGTTTCCCAGTAAGACATGTTATTTAAAATAAATTGCATCTGTATTTTTCCTTTTTTTTGCCTTTATAGTATTTTTAGATGGGTATTTTTTTAGAACTTTTTTGACAGCTAAGTTCATTAGTGTATGTTACTCTGATATTTAATTAGTAATGTAATTATATTCTCTTAGAGTTTTTATCTATCACCATTTCTCATGTTACTCCACAAGTCATCTATGCTTTTTTTTTTTTTTTTTTTTTTCCTGATGCCTCTTAAGGCACATGTCTATCTTGATGATAGGACTGCAGTGTTAAACACACGATACCAGCTACAATGTGCTTGCCTTCTGTAAGTACTTAGATAAAAGAAATAACAAATTCATTTAGCAGGGTGGATCTATTGCTGCTACTCACTACACACTCGTTTCATTTGAAATTGCAGTCATTTAGCAGTTAGATTAGGAGTAAATAGAGGGAACCAGGACATGAGGGTTTGGGGGCAGTTTTTAAACTTTCCAAGTATTAAGTAATTTTGCATAGCTTTAACCCCATACTCACATGCTTATCTAAAGAGTCTAAGGTGTCTGAAAGGAATTATTATCATCTGACCTTCAGAATTAGTAGTGAAATTTAGTAGGTAGGTTGTTCAGAAAATCAATAATAAAACTTTCCTTCAATCTCAACAAATGAAGCTATGCTTTCTTTACATTTTTCTTGAATAAGTAGTGCAAATGTATTCTTGATTCCAGGGCCATTAGGTGGCACACTTGGGCTATGGGTTTGACAGGGCATGCCATGAAATTGTTTGTGGAACCCAAATGACAACTGATTAATCACACATCTTTTAATTCATATGGAGCGAAGCAGGGAGAATGCAATAAAATGATGTTTAGATATGAGGCAGTGTAAATATTTGGTCAACTGGAAACCAGTGAGCCTTCTGCATTTTTGTTTTAGGGCATTAGCAAAGTGATGTCATCAGGAACCTTAAAATACTTGTACGGACTTTGTTACTGCATTAGTTGAATTCTCAGATGTACTCAAGTGTTCAACTCGCAGTGAAATCAATGCAAGTTACATAGCTATATACTTGTGAGGATCTCCAAATGCTTAGAAAAGAGCTGTTGATTTTGTTGTTTAAAAATCAAGTAGACCAACAAGAACTTAATTATTTCAATCTTTGGTTATACAGTTATATATAAACCATATAAAAACACATCTTTAGGATTAGGAAGGATTGTTACACAGGATTTAGTATTTCTATAGCGCATGCAATTTGAGTAGGATTCTTTCTGATGTGAAGAAATTGAAATTAACACAGAATAATGTTTTACATGTGTCTGAGACCTTTGGCCAATCCACTCCCAGGTGCTAATGATTTCCAGAGATCCAGCTCATGTTAATTTCTATTTCCCGTTCTCATAAGCTTCTTTCAGTTGACTTGACAGTTTCTTTATTCCAATGGGATAGAGCCATCTTATGAAGTCATAATTATGGGTAAATTAAGTGTCATTATTTCATATTCATCTCAGGTGAAGAATGTGTGAACAGACAGTTTCTACCTGCTAGCTTTCAGATAGCTGAGAGAAACTAGTAGAGAACCATTCTGAACACTAGGACCTGAACACTAGCACCTGGCATTTCACAAGGACCTGTATTTTTGATTTTCGAAGCAATGTGGCACCAATCTGAACAGTAGAAATATGGGAAGACATTTTCATGGTCTCCTGTATTTTCTGGGTTATGATACTTTGCTCTAGTTGGAATTTGTTCCTAGTTTTCATTAATAACACAATTTGCTGCAGAAACAACACCTGAAGGAGCCAATATGTAGCTGGCTTGGCCGGTGAATGATTCCTAAAGCAATCAAGGAAGTGTTTGTATTCGTGGAATGTCTACTGGAGCATCCATTTTTATTGGACAGAGAATTCCAAATTATTAATTGTTATTAATAATTATTATTAGTTATTTTGTATTGTATGGTTGTACAGTACCTAGGACAATGGGGTCACACCTAGAAGTGACTCTAGTGCTACTGTATGAAAATAATAATAATAAGATTGTTTATATTATGTGCATGACTATGACTCGGAGATTCCATTTCGTCTGGAGAGAGAAACTTGAGTTACTGTTATTCCTGCATTTGGCCAGAGATTTTCCTTTAAGGTTTTTACATCTGAAATTCCTTTTGGATACGATTGCACACCCATTCTTGCCTACCTGCATTCTGATGTGAAAATTAGGTGCTCTGCTTATATGGACTCTGGAATATTTATTTATGTTTAAAATTTCATGGTTTGGGGTAGATGTCTGTGCGTGACGAGAAATGCTTTGGTGTTGCAGTTACCTGATAAAGGTATAGTACAAAGATTAGTCAGGATGAAAGTTGTGTTATGATTTCAAATTCTTGGGAAATAAGAATCAGTTTTCAGAGAATACCCTGATAGGGAATGTGAATAAACAATAAGCATACAAGTAACATTGCATTGCTTTTCATTGATAAAGGAATCTTTTTAATTTATGTTCAGGTTACAGCTACTACTTTAAAGCTCTTATTATATTTAGGAATCTTCCTTTCAAGTATTAAAATACTTAAAAGAAATATACTCCGAAAGCAGTGGTTTTCCTAACTCACCATTAGTCTCATAGTCTCTCTGATGCTTCTGCCCTTGTTAGAAATAAGTAGTGTTATTGTAGCTAAGGGGGCACAGGCTGAACTAAGGCAAGGATCAATAAGGACAAGAACAGTGTCCAAATGATAAAAGTTTCCATCTAGCCGCTCCACTCTTCAATTTCCTTACCACAAGTAGTCTCTCTAAGAGAAGGTAATGGTCCAGCAGTGAAGTGTACTATAAACTTGAGAAAGATGAATGATTCCTGTAATTTCTACCATAAATCTGCCATGCACAGAAACAGGATGGAATTCAAACGCTGTTTTAATGATGACCGAGGAGGAAATCCACAAGAGTGCCACAAGTTCAGATTTTGGTGTATTGACAAAGGGCATATTGCTTGAAAAGGAGACAAGCTACAACTATCAGTCCCAAAATATATTGAAAAACGTAAGAGTTAAGAGGAAACACTTTGGGACTGGAAGAGGAGTGAGTGCTCTCTAGCTAGAATTAAACACACCGTTAAGAACATGAGTTTACCAAAGGTGAGTGGTATTGCTTAAGATACATTTGCAGAGTTGATGAAGCTGGGGCTTAGACAAGTTTCACGTCACGATTAAGGCATTTAGGCAGAGCTCCTGAGGACAACATATTTTCTAAAAATACCACACAAGCCATTGTGTGAAAGACATTTGAAGCTTTTTTATTCTAAAAGTGAAAAATGTTTCTTTTTGCTGTATTTGTATGAGAAGAGGGAGAATATTAAAAAATTGGTATGCGAATAGTGATTGATCCTGACCCAGTTCTTAGCTGTCACTTGTCATCCTTTCAGACAATCGAGCTATTATTCCAGTTTACATAGCTAATATTTGCACAACCTGAGATGACAGCAGGAGGGAAGTTCACCTAATGAGCTCTTGCCCTACCCAACCCCCTTGCATTTTAGTCAAATGCTTCTTTAAACTTCTGCACCTTTTGCTTGCAAAACTTTTCCTCTGGGCCTTTCTTACATGTGGCCAGCAGGAGACCTGATTTAATACAGACTCAGCAGCCCCTGTGCTAAAAAATAAAATAAATGCTGAATGTCCTAGCCACAGAGAAGCAACTTTCTAGTGAATTATCACAAAGTAAGTGTTGTCTTCTCTCGTGTTATAGGATGGCACGGCTCAGAGCATTGGATCTAATTTCTCTCTATGAGAATGTAAGATCGCAGAGACCTAGATATTAGGGAGAAGACAACTTGTGCTGTTTGCGTTTCATTACTTGAGACTGTGCTAATTATTTTGATCACCACCTGAAAAGTCTATGACACTATGAGGGTACTTCAGTGCCAAAAGAAATGTGACGGCCTTTTTTCTTTGAGATCTGCTTGGCTGTTTTAGTGGATATTGTGGAGAAAGATGTTACATGGACAGAACCAACTCTATTTCTGATGCGAGTGTTCCTCAATCAGTGGATTGAGAGCAGGGCTTTATTTTGCCTGCTCTTTCGAAGAGGTTAAATCCCCTTCGTGTTCTGTGTGTGTGCAGAGGATTGGGGCTTAGGCACCAGGGGGCCAGACGGATGAACTGCGGCACGAACACTGCAGCAGCTCTGCAACAGCGCAGGCAGCTCCTGTTCTGCCTCAGAATTGAGTTGAAAACTGCCTGGTTTGAACATGCACATTTCTGAATGTGAAATGTATGTGTGTCACGTTTATTCTTTCAGCGTGGAAAGAAGTAGGTTTTATTTCAGTGATATATTTCTGTGGCATATGCTGTAGCATTGTTCCACAGATGCTATCACCACCCAGATGTTATGAAATTACTGTTCCAGAGCTCTGATTGCTCACAAGAAAGCCAGACCTATCAAAACTATTCAAAGACATTTCTAGAGGAAAACTGTACTCCTGTGCTACTTTTAGAGGTTAGCATTTTGCTACTCATATTCTGTGTGTTCATTTCAACTTGTAGTAGTTTGCTGCAACAAAACCTTTTCATGGTGGTGTTTCTGGACATAGTATTGCTGCACTACTGAACCATTCTGCAGGTCTGCATAGTAGTGGTACAGCATCATCTTGTCCTGTGTTACAACACAGTCTGTCCTTGCACAGGACACGTTTATAAAAGTGCTTTCTTATCTGAGGTTCATTCTTGTGTATATACACACACATGCAAACACACAAGCACCATGCAGTTTCTGTATGTTTTGTATTTTACGTGCTGTGCATCTGGGAATTATTAATGATAGCTTATTAAGAATAATACATGAAGATGACAACTGTATTTGCAAGAACAAATATGTGCAACAATTACATACATAATGCTCAAATAATGAGCAAAAATGCCTGTAGTGATATTCAATAGTGGAACAGTTGTTGCTTTTTCTGTAGTGTGTTGAAGTGGAAGAGGGGAAATGGTGTAGAAGATAAGGATAAAGACTAGTGGCTCTGTGGCATTCCTGATGCAATGCTTGAGGGCTGATAACAGGCTTGGGTTTAGAATTTGTAGAGAGGGTCTATAAATCAGAGTGCTTGAAAATTCTGATCTTATATACTTGGCCTCTGGGGCTTATTTTTGTTTGGTTGGTTTTTATTGATTTACACACAGTTAATGGCTTGTTGGAATTTACTCTTAGTCTGATGTGGGATGTAGGGATATAGTATAAGGGAGATACCTCATCCTTTCAAATCCCAGGACTGTTGAAGGTTAAGACCTTGTAAAAAATGTGCAACTAAGGAGTGTTAGGAACAAATTGCCCTCTATTTTCTGATCCCAGTCACCTGACATAGGTCCAGGTTACAAGAATTGAATGCCTCCTGTCACATGAGTAGATTATTATCCACGGACTGGAATGGTTTCTGTCTCTGTGATTTCTTTTTCCAAATTTCAATCACTTTGCTTTTGCAAATGGAAAGTGTTTATACTGAACACAAGCATTTCTGTGGTGTAGTCTATATAGCTAAGAGAAAACTTTAATCCCACATTTGCAATATCTTACCTTCATTCTTTCTGCGATTGTTCATGATTTGTGTTCTTAAGGAACACAAGTTACTGGCTTCCTCTTCTTTACCCTTTGAGTCCTCTTGCAATTCAGAAAAGGCAAGTACTTAGATATGAGATGTTTTTCTCTTCTTTTCTGCCTTCATATATCCCTGTGTATGAGGAACAGTACACACATTCAAATAAATTAAGGATGCAAGGGCAACCTCAGCTGTGTCTTTCTTGGCCTATAAAGTGATTCGTTTTACAGCCTTGTTTTTCTTATGCTAGCTTGTGGAATGGAGCAACGTTCACTGCAATGTTGTGCATATTACAGTTCCAGAATAAAGCCCTCAGAATTCCTGTGTATGCCATTATACACCTAAATCAACATTCGTCCTGAAATTGTGCTCATCAGTTGCAAAATGTCGCATACAAGAATATCAGAAGTTTCCAGAAATGCTTGAAGAGGAGCGAGGAGCAGTGAAGGTCAACAGACTTGGGTATGTCTAGGGCATGGTATTGAGGAAGAAGAGTAAATAGTTTTAGTAGTACTAAAAAGCTGGTAACTGCACAGCTGGAGGCGGTGAACAAGGTTCTGGTCCTAACCAGCATGTATCCAGACTGTAGTTCTTAATCACAGGGAGCCTTCTTACACTCCAGTTGGTATAGAGCTTAACCAGTGGAGGTAATTATGTGGGACAGTAACTTGGATTTTGTTTCTCTGATATTTTTTTTAATGTATATTTGTAATAAAAACAAAGGATTACATTAGGGTGCTGCTATGATTTGCTTTTTTTTTTTTTTTTTTTTTTTTTAACAAGGTGTTATTAGGGTATTAGGATTGGCAGGTAGGAAGAGGCATCTCTTTGAAGGATGTTTTATTATGCTATTGGCTTCAACAGGAGTTGGCAAAGAGATAGGGACAAAGGAGGTGGAATCTCTTTGTAGAAGAGAGAAGGACCCTGGAACTTGGATGAATATTTTGTCTGAGATACAAAGCAGGTCTCAGGCTTGAATTACAGAGCTATAAGTTGTGCTTTGGGCTCTGTTGATTGCACAATCCACTGGAGCTTCTCTCCCATAGTTTATGGTGTCGTTAGAAGCCCAAGTGGAATTAAAGCCCTGTAATTCAGTGCCTCTTATTATTGTATGTACATGTACAAACATGTGTCCACATTTTTTATATTTAGTATAAAATTCTGAGTGAAATTAAGGCCCAATCTGAAACAGAATTAAATTCCTTTGGAAATAATGGGTCATATAAACAATATGTTACTAGAGTTGAAGTTGTTTGGTGTCTGTAGATGTAGACATGCACTTTGAGAACAGTGGTAGCTATGAATGATTTTCATGGTTTTATGCTTGCAATCTAAAAATAAACCAAAAATCCACATAAACATCCTCCTTGAAGCAAGTGCTTGGAAGTGGAATTTAGATAGGGAAGGGTGAAATGAAACCTTGTAGGTTTTGAGTGCATCACCTTGTGGAGTAACTGCACATCCACCTGTGGACTAGAATTAGCCAAACATATTAACATGCTGTGTATCAGTCCTGGCATCTAGGTAAGTGTGGGTCCAAGGAACAGTTTCCTAAGTGGTTGCACAACTTATTAGTAGAGGAAACCAGTGTGAGTTTTGCAGTTCTTTCTATATAAATGCTAACCAGTCACACTAACTTACACTCAGTTTACACCATCGTATTGATTTGTACTGTTTTTTATCACTAACATGTTGTGGTATTTTTGTTTGGTTGGTTGTGCTTTTTTTTTACTTCACCACTATGAGCAAGTTGTCTTGTTACCATTTATCAGGCTACAGAAAGGTATGTGAACAAATAAATTTGTTTATATGACTAGAATATGTTGATTCCCAGCTGTCTCTGAGGATGTGCAGGAAGCACACATTTTGAAATCACATACTTTGCAAAGCAGTAGATTTTAAATCTGTCAGTGATTCAGCATTAGGTTAACCACTACAGACATTTAAATAGCCTTCTGGTTAAGAAATTAACTACATACTGAGGGAAAAATATTTTTTTGATTAAATAAAATAGCAGCAGAGTGGAACCATGTGATGCCTTAGTAGATTAGAAATGGTTGGCTATTAGTGTTGGTAACTAGATAGTTGCAAGAATGAAGTCTACATAATAGTTTGCTTGGCCATATGATGGCAGAAGTATGAACATGTATGTGTCAATCATCAGGTATACAAGCAAAACTGCCAGTGGTCAGCATTAACTGATTTTCACAGCTTCTGTCAGTTTAAGTTACATTTATAATGATGTTCTAACATGGTTTTTCAAAGTAATAGAATCATGGAGGAGAAATGATACCCTATGTCACATAAACCTGAATTTAAGAGGTATAATACTGCAGTAATGGGGCTTCCAACATGCCAGGATACCTTTTGTAAATGGAAATGGATTTTTCTCAAGGATTATTTACTGGGTGAAATAAATTAAGTATACTTTTAGTTTTTCTTGTTTAAAAACCTCTTTGTTAAAATAAGAAACTGATACAGACAGAGATTCTAATAAATTAGAGCAAGATAAATTATATCAAGCAGCTTGCCGAATACCTCAACTTAAGAGTTTTTTTTACATCTGAAGAATGCTATAGGGGACTCATAGGGAGACAGTCTGTGGATGTCACTGAAACACTTGGACTAGCTATAGATTATTTTAGCTTTGATTATGTAATTATGTGTCTAGGCTCTTTTTTCCTCTTTTGCTTTAGGATTTTAATTTGATAGGATTTTTCTTGTGAATATTTGAGTTGGAAAGTCAGTTTGGTCTAGGTCAACAGGCACCAGTTTGACCTTAGACATAAGACAGTCATCCTCAAAATGCTACACAATTTATACTTAGACACTTAAAATGTTAATAGGTTTTTAGGGCACAGATGAAGCTTTTGTACTCATTTTGCTGGCATAATTTACTACATTAATGATCAAAAAAGAGTGAAAAAAACAGAGTAAAAATGTTAATTTCAAGCACCATTACAGAAATACAATACAATAAAATAAAAAATCAGACAAATGTTCATTTGCTGCAAACTGATGATTGTTAAGAGTCCATTGCCCTAAAGCAAGTTATGCTTGTAGCACCAGAAGACCTAGGTCAATATCATTTGTGAAATGCAGATTACTTAATGGGGATTTTTGTAAATGTTTTAATAGAAAAATAGTGATTTAAACAGTGTTTCTTCAATAATGAAAAGTCAGCATTGTTATGGTGATTGTGTTAATACACGGCTGCCTGTTGCTTTAGCAGCTAAGGCATTCTTGAATAAATAGACTAAAAAGTCTCGGTGTAACTCATTAGTCAGCATCTTGTGTGTCCCAGCCAGGTGCTGGGTAGCCAGTTCTTCAGCTCCTGTTGCTCTTGTTCATGGTCCTAGGTATGGAGATTTCACTTTCAGCCTCTGCCTCTCACTTTCAGCCTCTAAACACTGCTGGGGCTCAGTTTAGAGTGGATGTGTAAGCCCTGGTATAACACGTGCATTGCCTCTCTCCTGGCCTGTTTGCTGGCAGACCTGATTCTCTAGCTAAAGATGGAGAGTCATGTATTCTGCTTCCCTTGTTACTGGTTCAAACGTTGTTGTGTTGTTTAACTATCACAGTAGTGTAAGTATGTCTCCCCAAGTCCAAAATTAGACTCCAGTTTCTGATAAAGCTGGCATGTATAGGAGATTTCCAGTGCTCAGGTGACTGCAGTAGATCTTTGAGCTGCTGCTTCTCTCTGATGAAAATTATGTACAAAGCAGAAAGTAAGGGATACAAAATATAAGGGGCATTCAGGGGTAAAACTGAGTAACATTTGTGGGAAAATGGGTCCTTAGAGAAGTATAAGATTTCAGGGTCTGCAGCATTTGTTGACTCAAATATGAGATGTTTCCCTCATAAGAACTGGAAGGCACCTTAACTTTTCAAATTTGTTTAAAAACTCAGGTATGATAGGCTTGCTCAGTTTAAAGCTGTTGTGTATATTTGTATCTCAGTCTAGATCTGAGTCTTGTTAATTGTTAGGTGTGCATTACTTATAAATATCTAAAAATCAATATGCATTTTTTTTAAGAACCAGCTATCGAGTGCTGGAGATGTAGCAGGAGAAATGTAGTCTGGAGTAAAGATATTTTTTAAATAAAAACTTCTCTAGTGTGCTTTTGCATACCAAAAAGGCCTAATGACACTTCTGATATATTTCATGCATTCTGACGTTTTTGCATTTTCAGCCAGATAAACATGCAGTACACAGCAGAAGGGATTGTATTAGTTTCTTCATTTCTTCACTGTCTCTTGTATTAAATAATGGCTTAGAAAAATAAAATAGACCCAGGTTATGCATAAAGATGGCTAGAATAGAATAATAATTATGTGCATAAGTTCAGACCTTGAGTAGTACCTTCTGGGAGAAGCCAGGCTCCGTGTTGAGTGAAGGCATACAAGGGAAATGGATTTCTGAGAGAGCTGTATCAAATCCTGTCTGCAGAGGTGGGGACATAGGCACTTCTTGTCGAGGGATTCTAGTGAGTTCAGCTTCTTTTCCACAAAGACTTTCACAATGGACACTATATAGACATTCCCTCTCATCATGAATTAGGCAGATGATCTGCTTTCTCCCATCTCTGTACATCTTAACTCACTAAATACTCATTGCTTTGGCTCTCTTTGCATTGAATAGCAGAAAATCCCCTCTTGCTGTGGAGCATTTGTACTCATGTCAGCAATTAATACACTTTTCTCAAAGTCCTTTTTATCCAAGATGGAGCTCACTTTGCAGATTGTAGGTCTACGTGTGCAAATATCCACTCTGGGGAGCAGTGCACTTAAAACTTATAATTTGCCCAGGTATCAAGGAGCTATTTGTGCAGGGAAACATCATGCACGACAGCAAGTTGTTTTCAGAATTAGAGGGTCTGATACCTAATATTGCATTCCATTCATTTTAATTGGTATTTTTGCTGCAATCAAGTGGCAAGAATAAATCCAGTAATTTCAACAGTGCACTTAGAATATAGGTAAGGGTATACCACTGGTTCATGAATAGCAAAACTAGTAGAAAAGTGGTCTGATTTGTGTTTACAAAACACTACAATTTCAGTGTTGTGAAAAGCAAAGGAACTGAACGTAACAATGTTAGAGTAGTATGGAACAGAATACAACAGATTAGAAGCTAAGCCTTAGATTTACTACTTTTCACATCCATTTGAACTTCTGAGAATATATTTCTCCTTTAGTGCCAAGAAAAAATTGCCCAGAGAAGCTCATCGAAATCTTAGGAAAGATTTAAAATATTCCATCTCTGAAGCTGTTTGCAATTAAAATATTGACACACAATCAATAAATCCAAGAAATTTTACCAAATATAACTCTGCAGTAGCTGCAAAAATGTTGTAGGATAATTAATATTGGAATAGTATGAATTAATTTAGTCAAAAGTATTAAAAGTACACGCAGAGAGTTTGAATTTTTGGGGTGGAATAATAAGAGAAGACACTTAAGAGAGATGAGCATTATGCTTTCTCATGAGTCTCACATGTTTGTGCTTTCCAAATTTCTTGGGCAATTGTCCAGTGAAGAAACACCGATAGGCTCTTTCTGTTAGAGGAGTCAATGCTGTCAGAGGCAGAGCTTTAAAGACAAACCTGGCTTTGCAATGAAATTAGTGGGATTGGAAAGGTCCAAGGTTATTCCAGGATTTTATTTTGCCACAGGTGCCTGTATATTGGCTCTAAAACAGTTTTAAACACTGTTTTTAACCTCATTATGATTTTATTAATTTTGAGGAACTGTTTTGCTGTTTAATATAAGAATTTGGCTATAGGTTTGCATGTGCTTCAGCACAGAGTATATTTTTTAAAAATGAGATAGAGTAAGAAAGCAGTAGTTTTTTTGACAGTATGACTTTATATTACAAACAGTAGTTCTGAGGCAATATGCTTACTTATCCTCTCCTATGTTTGATACCAGCTGTCTTCTGAAATATAACAGTGATACAGATAACAACAATAGCAACAGCAATAATGGAAGAATGTCTGATCACTACTATCATAACCTATACCCCCCAAAGAAATCATCACCCTGTGAAACTGAACCTTTAAAAAGAAGCAGTGTTATTTATGATGCTCAAACCAAGCATACTGAAAGTCAGAGAGTGGCTAGGATAATACCAGTCTCTCAAGGTGTAGATATTAGCCATATCTATATTTAAAATGATTTCTGATTAGAATGTGATTCTGCATATTTTGTACCCCTATGCAAATGCAAAATGCAGATAAGGTTCTTAAAAAGAGGCACATGGAATAGCATACACTTGGAAAACAGAGAATGTGAAACCAAGAAGCAGTTGGTTGTTAATTTTGTGTATTCTGTATGGTCTTTTATTGACCCAAAGAGATCTGTTTTTTCATGAGCCTAAAGAGAAGAGACAACCTCACTAACGTTGTGGAGACCCACTCTGTGTGGGCTGCTGGGTTTTGTGAATTAACAAATGCTCTAAATGAATGCTATAAAAATAAATCAGGGATGCTGCATTGCAAAATGGGCTTTGTTCATTTATTTCTGACACGAATGGTTTAGTTTTAATTATTTATAGTACTTCACAGTGCATTGGTAAATGTGCTGCAAGATATTTTGTAAAAGTAATGAAGTTTTTGAAACAGCAGACCACAGTACATCTGTCACACCCATTTGGTACAGTGGGAAGTGACCATGCTGGGGGGAAGAGGGCGAGAGAGGTGTTATTTGCTTTATTTTGCTTGTGGTATGGAAACAGCTGCAGTCACAGACTTTGCGATCTGGGCTTTTTGTTTCCATTTGCACTGGTTGGTAGAACTGGCACATCACATCAGGTGTAAGAGCTGAGGACCTTTTGCTGGGGATTTATGCAAGTATTTTGCTTAGGAAGGAGAGCTGCTGTTGGCCCTTCTAGCCAACACTGTGACACTCGGTGGCTGAATAACTCAGTGACACACGTGCATATGGCAGAAAGAAGCAAGTTAATACCAAGACACATGAAGCAATTCCACTGCTGGTTTTGGGGAAGATTACACAAAGAGAGCACACAGTACAAGAGACTGAGCATTTACGGGAAGAATTTTGAAACTGCAAACTGTATACACCCTCTGATTTCCTCTTTTCAGATCATTGCCTGCTCTTTTAGGTCACAATTGGGAAACAAGGACCTAGTGTTGGAGGCAAAGTTACCTTTAATAATTCCAAATCTCTTTCATATGATTTTGCTCAAGAACTGAAGTATGGAATCACCTCTCTTCATGAAGAACAAGGAGAAAGAGTGGGGTAGTTGGAGAGAAGGGAGGGGAAAAAAAAAAAAAAAAGAAGAAGAAATGAACAGAGCATAATCCATCTTTCAATTTTCCAGAGCCTGAAAGTTCACTTTCAATTTTGACTGTGCTAACTTTCGAGTTTGTCAACTCTAAAAACATTCCATTTAAATTTTCTGGTTTTATTCTATTTTTAGCACTTTTTGTGTCCTTGAAGTCATTAGCTATCTGAATAAAAAGCTAATGGATGAAATGACCTGCTCTGCATCCATGTGGAGGTAATGGAAGATATTGGGGGGAAGGGGTTGATAGCTTGTCTGAGGCAGTGAAAACACTCATATAAGCGCACCTTTCTTGTGGAGGAAAAAAAAAAAGAAACAAACAAAAAACCCAAACCCTCACCTTTTCTCTGCATCTGTTGTTGCATCAAGAATAAATGTCTTCCCCTGGATTGGATGAAATGCTGGATCTGCACAGCTATTTATAATGCATGTTCTTGCTCCTTCTTTCTCTCCTGCTTTTATCTTGCTGTTTCACACTATTGATACATTCAACATTGGAAATAACCCAGAGAATTAGCATCTTCTTTTTACCACTTTATGATGTCAGATATATCAATATAAGTATAGAGATGTAACATAAAGGCAATCAAATTTGGTCTGGATTTATATGTATGTAAACGTTTTACTTCTCAATAGTATTTGCAGCCCTTTGCTGCTGCAATCATGTTAATCTCTGATGACTGGGGAATAGCAGCAATGTTAATGAATGGACCAGCTTGTATATGCCTTAAGATCATAGAATTCTGGGAATATACTTTGCAGCCCATTTTATTCTGTTTTCTTCACGAAGCCACCTTCATGGAGTAACATGGGATTTAAAATACAAATCTTGATGCTGATCTTGCAGAGACTTAATAATAACCTTAATTTTATGCACTCATACTTCAATAGGACTGTTTACAGTATGGAAGGTTAAGAACCAACATGAGCCTGCAGAATCAGGATATAGAATACTATATCTTGTTTTAGGCTGTTTTTCCTCAATTATAGTAGTGTGCTACTATCAGGGACAATTGCCAGCTACCTCAGCTATAGACAGCTGCAGAACAGCAGGTTGCATTCATGCATTGATCCTATAATCTTTGACTTTACAACCCTGGTATCATCCAGTCAGTGAACTACAGACAATACATATCCTTATTTTCCCTTGCTCTCTTTTGCACCATGACAGAATTAATTACCCTTTCCTTCTGACTGTTCCAGCAGCATAGCTGGGTGCTCCCTCCTCTCTTCCAAAGGAGTGCTGGGTATTCATTAGAAAAAAAAATAAAAAAAAAGAAAGAGAATGGCTGACATACCCAAAGGCATATTCTCCATCAAAACTCTCAGTGGGTTAATCTAAGTTCTGTAATAAAAAAGATGCAGTTTGCCTTTGTAGTGCCCCTTTCACTCCTCTCGGAGTCATGCCAGAAAGAATCCTTCCTTACTGCATTATCTTCACCCCCCACAGCACACAGAGACATTCTGAACTGTTAAGCAGTATGTGTATGCCTCATCCCAGAAAAAGATTTGTCTAGCATCTATGCCATGTACACACTCCACAATACATCCTGATGCTTCTCCCTGTCATCCCTCCTCTCTTCAAGGATGCAGAGTTCCTGTGAGTTCTCCTGTGATGATCATGTTTTCCTCTAGACTTACAATAGTAGACATTGTGTCCCTGCTTCTCTATTGTAAAATTGTTGAAATTCATACAAACAAAAGTAGCTGCCCCTGGTACACTGATTCATCCAGCTGATGAAAAGCTAAAATGTTACAGATAAGCCTGCAGTAGTTTAGTTGGATACCGTGTAATGGGCTGATAAACCACACAGTTACTGCATTCTCAGATGTCATTTACTTTCTCCAGGGCAGAGAAAGCCAATATGGGGTGAGCAGTAATGGTCTCCAGCAACTATAAAAGCAAAATGAAAAGTGACACTTTTCAACCCAGCAAAAAATAAAAGTGAGCTCCCCTTCTCCATTCCTTGGAACACTTGAGTTTTAGCTTCCAGCCAAGGCTGTCACTTTTGACTAGGATCAGCAAAGTGAAAGCATCTGCTGGAAGCATTATATCATCATTGTAATCTCTCTTTTCACTTTTTCTTTCCTACTAATTCATCTTTATTGACTTTATTTACTAGTCCTTTATGTACTTACTATCGTACTTAATGAAAATATCCTGATGAATTTTAATGATTCCCTAAAGATCTCCTCCGTTTCATCATTTTTCCCTAGAGCAAGAGATCTCATACAGGTACATTTTTTGACTCTGATAGTTCAACTTACTTGTGGCATCCATTCACTACTACCCACTCTGATCGCTAATTCTACCTCAATATTACCATATAGCTTTTTTAGATAGAAATCTATAAATGTTTATTTTAGTTACATAAATTAGAGTATTAAATATATCTAAGATATCTTAAAGATATATAAATGAGAATTAGTATATTTCATGCGTTGAACAGAAGCCGGGCATCAGAATTCATGATTCCTGTATTGCTTTCTTGGTTTCCTGTTCATGTTGGGCAAATTGCTCAGAATTCACAATAAAATAAAATAAAATAAAATAAAATAAAATAAAATAAAATAAAATAAAATAAAATAAAATAAAATAAAATAAAATAAAATAAATTGTTCTAGAGTGGTCAAACACTTTATTTTCTTCTTGCCATCTGAATTTGGTTCCCTTAACTTTTGTGTCTCACTACAGTTACGAAATTAGGCGTTGTCTGTCTTCCAACTTCCTATGTTGTATGACACTTAGGTATAGAGATCCTCAGATGAAGGACTCATAAAAATGCACAGTACTATTTATAGCAAATGTCTATGTCTTAGTTTTGCTGAAAGCAAAACACTACTATTTTCATTAGAAATGTAAGCGAATGCCTTGCCTGTTTCAAGAAATCAGTACAAAATCTCCCTGATTGTGTACATATTTTCAGTTTCATCATTACTGATTCTTTTACACCTGCTCAGCAGCCCTTTACACCAGTGCTTTGTGTCCAAGATTTGGTTTTGCATTCTGCCCTTTCATCATCTCAAATGCAATATTCATGAATTATTTTTTGACTTCCTGCAGATTCTGTATTCAGAGCTTTCTCTTCTTCCTTGCGGTCATATTTTCTCTTTTCTTCTCTATGAAGCCTTCAAATACCAGAGTATTTCTTATGCAGGTCTTAGGCCAGTGACTGCTGTAGTTTCTGGATCAGAACAATATTCTCTGTGTATGAAATAGTTACAACACAATTTTAATACCTTTCCTTTTACATGACTTTATTTATTTTTATTTTTATTTTTTGCTTCCTTGTCTATATAGAAGTATAGAGAGCTAAAGCTTCTGGCCAGCAGATCTTCATTTGCTGGCCATTAATATCTTTTTCATTGGTCTACACAAAGAGTTAAATTTTCTGAAACTTAATTTATGTACCTATCTTCTATGCCTCTTTTTGCTCCAAATCCTGTTTTGTATGTTATTACCTAGTTTGCTTGTATTTACGTACATAGACTTTGTTCAAATGTGAAACATTTTCTTGACCTTCTATTTCAAAAAATAAATGAGATTATACCCCAGTGGAAAAGCTTCACCCTCTTTCATATCCTACATTAAATTCCAGAAAATTGCAGTTTTCCTCTTTGTTACTGTCACATTTTGGTTAATTCTCTGTGCAAGGAATATTTTATGTATGCTCACTGTTTTAGAAGGATCTTATTTATCAAAGTTGTACTCAATGATCCTTGTGGGTCTCTTCCAACTCAGGTTACTCTGTGATTCTCTGATTCTATAATTCTGTAAAAGTTAATTTTACTTGTACCACAGCACACTTGACAGTAAAAATGCAGCTTTTGAAATTATGCAGTAGTCTTCCAGTGAGTAGCAATTTTAAATTACATATGTTCAAGAAGTCATCACACATTGAAGAAGATGATCAGAAATGTCTTGCTGGACAAAGCTAAACTCGGATGCAGCCATATACTAAGATACTGTTTGTTTCAGGGGTCCTGTGAGAGGGCATCTGCTGATGCCTGTACAGGGTTTGTGTAGTAGTTTGTTTCAGTTTCAAAAGCTGGTCACAGTTCTGCCATCTGTCTCATTCGCATCTCTGGCAGGCAAAACTAAAGATAGCATTAATGTAATGGTTTCCAGCCTGCTAGAAATGCAAGCCTTTTTGTTTCCTTCACACTTCACTCTTCCTACTCATCTTGCCTGCACGTGGTCAAAAAGCCAGGAGAGGACTTCTTGTTTTTCTGTCACATTGTGCTTCCTTAAGATGCATCCTCAGACATTTGTATTCTGCTGGACTCAAACCCCTAATCACATGCATAAAACCAGTTCAGTTTAATTGGCTCAGGCAACCACCTGTTTTTCCTTTAAATATACTTTTGCATTCTTTCCCATATTAGAAATAATATGTGATTAAGAATGTACTGTTACTGAAATCATTTTTGATATAAAAAGACAATTTCTAAAACTAAAAACCAGAGAAAGATTAGATTCTGTTTCAAGTCTTTCTCCCTACATCTTATGCGCATCTTGCATCTAACAGTTACCAGAGCTGGGCTCTGTAAGTACAAAATAGGACACAGATTTCAGAACACTTCCTAGAAACCCAATTCCCTAATATGTTAGTATAAGATTAATAGTTTTCAGAGTACCTTATGTCTCATCCTCCATGACCACCTAGCATGAATGTTCTGGTCTCTCAAGACCCAAACCATAATATGGTTCAAACAGTTGGCTTTCCTTGGGAAGATAACACACCTAGAAGTGGATTACTAACCATTCTTCTCAAAGGTGGTTTTCAGCCTTACTTAAATGCATGAGGCTAAGTAAAACATGAATCACCCGTTAGTGATTTGTTAGAGTGCATAGCAAATATACTCTCCCCACACACACATTCGTTTTTCATGATACAATAACCTGCAGTATAACATGTGCATGGCTTCTATTCAGAAGGGAAAAAAAGCGACTCTCTAACAATGGGTATGTAATTAGTAAAAGACGATGGTGATACGTTCTGAGAAAGAACTGTTTCACAGTGGATAAATCTCAGGATTAGTGCGAGTAACAGTTAAAGTCCTCAATTATACTGGAGTAAAGAAAAAGCTCAATAGATCAATGGTTATAACATACAGTGTAGTTTGTTTCATCATGTAAGGATAAGAATTTGATGCAGCAGTTGCAAGGGGAATATATAATTCCCTGAAGCTTAATGTAAAATGGGGGCTCCCTCTTTCTGTCAATACTCTTAAGATCATTGCTGCTGCTTCTCACCAAAAGTCCAATTTTGGACTCACTGCCATTTTTTAAAATGCTCTGTTTTTACTCACTGGAAGTTTAAGCCTAAAAGTTTCTGAGCATTTCTTTATATTGTAGTGAGCTAAAAGAGGATAAATGCATAATTTGATGTCTTTTCAGAAATAGACACTGCAGTTTCTTTGTTTTATCCAAAACTTTATAGACTCTTGAAGTGCAGTGCTGTAAATTTAAGACAAATGTATTTTTTCAGGTTAAACTCTTAAATGAAGGGAATGTGTCCATCTCTATGCTATTTTCCTCCTACGTGGAAAATGTAGTGTAGGCATACTTCTCTGAGTGAATGTGGGGCAGTAAGCACAGCAGTCTTTGCGTTTTTCATTATTGATTCAGGTAATTAGTATAGTATCTCAAAATCAGAGTTGAGTTTTGTTAAAGATCATTAGCTATTAATGTACTGAATTTAAGGAATTATTACAATCGTATCTAACAAGATCTGCAATTTGAACCTATAGACAAAAAGCTGGACTCAGTCTACATATGCTTAAAGCTGTTTCATTTCCATTACTTATTTTGATATCTGCATTCTGTTACATCAGATGAATCAGAAATAACTCTATGAGTGAATTACTGTTTATTACAAAGTTTATGGCCTGTAATTTGTGTGGGTTATGAGTATTGGAATGGAGTGAAATTGAAGTCCTATATATAGACATAAAAGTATTTAATATTCTAACACCGAGTTGTCGTGTAGTGAGAAGGCATAGCTTTCAGAAATCTATACCATTGTTTTGAAGAAAAGTATAAAAAATTCAAAACCAGGTATTCATTTATGGTTCAATAAATAGCAGTCATATAGTTTTATGGCTATGTTTAATCTCATATATGTAAAATCTTCAGTGATATATGAGTACTATTTATATGCAGTTTAAGAGCTCTTCTACAAGCATGCTTAGCCTCCTTCCCTTGGGAGCTACACAGTTAAAAGGGAGATCAACATGAGTTGGAAGAACAAATACAGTCAATGATGAAAAAATATTTTTTTAAGTAACAAGTTATAGAGGGATCAGACATACTGATCGAGTATAACACCAAGCTCAGGGCAGTGCTGCAAGCAGTGAAGGTCTAACACGGTGTTAAAAAACACAATAACTCTTCACTTCCTACTGCTTCTACCGTTTTTTCCAATGCTACCCCTTCTCCTCTTTCAGTAGGCATCTCCTGCTTGGAGCATATTATGTTTTTACAACCTGCCTCTGAAACCTCTGCTTTTGCAAGTTGTTACTGCTGTTTAAGAAGAATATCCATGCATATATGGCTGGCTAAATCTTGAGCTGTTTTCAAACAAACAATAAGGAGAAATAACATGGGAATATCTCATTCTAACCTCTGGTATCTGGTAACTTTTCTATCAAACTACTGACCCAACCCAAGCTGCTTTTGACAAATTCCTGTTTCATAACCTTCTCTGTGTCTCCTCCATAGTGAGCCAGCTCATGTTCCTGCAGTGGTTTCTTTGCAGGAGAGTAGGTGTGTTTCCTTAAGGATGGGTTCAACTTCCACTTTGGGGAAGATACAGTTTCTGTTTTCTGGCAGAGGTGAGTCTTTGGTAGACTCAATATAGTCATTCTTGTTTTTATTACAGTTACTTATCATATGCTCACATGGTGTTCCAAGTTCTGGTTTTGGCACATCTCATTTATATAACAGATTCAAGTTCAAGTCTTTTCATGGTTCTCTTAACAGTTGAGGAAATTGAAGCACACTTAGATTATGGGAGCCACAAAAGATGTCTATATAACACCTGTAATGCAAACTAAGAAGTCTTCAACTTTCAGGTCTGTGCTGCAATCACTGGACACTTGCACTATGGAAAATGTTCAGTTACCACTCTAACTATATGGATTAATACGTAATTATTGTTTTAGACATTGTCTCACTTACATTACTAATTAATCCTAATATTTTTTCTGTGAGGTAAATTGTCACTTTGAGCACAGCACTCAGCAGAAGTTTTCTTCCTTCTGACCTTTTATGGAAGCTGTACAGAATAAAGAGGGAGAAAATGCAAAACCATTAAAACTCTGTAGTATTTTCAATTTATCTCTGTTAAAAATATGCATGCTTCTTTAATTAGAATAAATGCTAACCTATAAATAAGACAAGAAACCTTCTAATTTAAAATAAACAAGCAAGAATGAGTAACTTGCCTCTCATTATTTCTCCTAACTTTCAGGTTTGATAGATTATCCTTCAGATTCCAGATATGTTAAGTCCTTCACAGTCTAATCCTCATAATACATATTGATAATGCTATTATTTTATAAGTGGAGAAAGATGATTATTTAAAAATATATTTTAAATAAAATTTGATGAACTGAAATTATTTTTCCAGCCTATTTTCCAGTGAAAATGATCTCAACTCTGTTTTTTTCTTTTTCTTTTTTTTTTTTTTTCCAATAATATTGAATTGATGCCCTCCTTTTCCTCTTCATAGGAAATGTTAATTTATAAGTGCTTGCCTTGAGTTTCTAACTTTTGCCAGGTTTTATAAAATAGTCCATGAGATTTTTTTAACAAACTATGCAAAAAAAAAAAAAAAAACTCTTTTATCAATTTTAGATGTAGTAAATATTCTTTTGTCTCCCCAAAATTCAGTTTCATCATCTATTGATTATGGATGTCTAACTCATTGGTTGCTGTGAAACTTAAGCATTTGTCTGGAAAGTTTAAAGTTTCTTGGATTTCAAGCACTATGGATATATAATTAAGAGCATAAGGAACAGCATAAGGACCTGAGCTATGGCTCATACCCAGTTGTGATGAATAATGTATGTGTAATGAAAAGGAAATGGTTGGAGGAATCACAAAATTAACTCTGCCTTTTCTGGAAGAAGTGTCACAGACCCTGGAGCTTTTCTCCATTTGGCCCCAAGAAGAGGCAGAATAGGTCTGACTTCTTTGCTTCAGCAGACGGCAGATCTTTCGGCAAGGCGCTGGCTGCTGTGCTGTGGGACGTCAACCCAACTCCTGGAATAGATTTGAACCTAACTTTGTCATAAAAAGGAGAGTGAATATGCTCACAGCTTACGCAGACAGATAAATTGTCAAAGTCGACAGAGACAGAACATTTTGTGCAAAAATATGTAAGCCCAACACTGTCAAATGAAGAGAGAATTTTATACTGTCTGTTTCCTACTGATATATGTTTGGCTGTCATCTTATTTCATAGTTCAGGCAATTGAAACGCTGTTTAAATGTGTATCATAAACCTATAGATGGGAGCATTTCCCTACTGGATTTAAGCCATTACCCCAAAGGTGCTGAAGAAACCCTGCTGTGTGTCACTTTTTAAGATCAAGGGACATTTTTGATGTTAATGTCTAGAAAAGGCAGATGAACACTAACAGCTGCTTATCCACAGGCTGGTGAATTGAATAGGGAAATACTTCTGTTCTGGAAGTCAGATCTCCAGAGAGAAGTGATAAATTATGAGCATCTCTAAGTAAGAGTGATAGTCTCTAAGGACAGTTGAGCAAGGCTGATAATATAAAATATGTAAAATGTGGAAAATATTTAATACTTCTGTTTCTTTGCTCTAAAGAGTTGGAGGGGTTGTGTTAACAATATATACGGTGCTACTGAGCTAAGACATGTAGGAGAAATGCAATATATTAATTCTCAGATCACTAGTTTGTAAAATGCTTTTCTGGTACCCAGGGATTTTCAGGACTATTACACCGATAAAGAGTCAAGGGCAGTCTCCTCATGGGCTGGGATGGCTCTCTTGGGAGATGAAGGGAATAGAAGAAGAACAGCAGATTAAGAGCTGGACAGTTTAGTATTTCTCTGCTTCCAAATGCTGATTTTTTTGAAAATTTATTTATTTTTAGCTTTCCATTCTGCAACTACTTAAAGATATCCAGCAGCTTTCTTTCCGAGTTATGGCCTGCCCTCCTGAGTGCTGATGAATCAACTCAGTTAAAAGGCATTCTGTAGGAAGTCAAACTGCATGCAGAGAATCTTCCCCTGGATAAACACATTTTGCACAATTCCTGTGGCACAGACAGGAGAAGCTTTCCCTACAGGCTCTGACAACAACGTTATCATGTGAAAGTTGGTATGAGCAAAATCCTCTGGAGGCCGGCAACATTGTGGAGGAACCTCGCAGATGCCAAGTCTTCTTCACTTTTTGATGGTATTAATAGAAGGCATAGGATAACCTTGAAATGTTGCTGGTTTTGTACAATGATACTAAAGTAAAAGCCTGGAGGCAGGGAAGGTGCAGCATCATCAAAAAGCTTAAGATGCTCATTATTCAGGTTTTACCATTAAGGCTCAGATCATGCAGAATTAGATATACCAGTATTTTAGGTGGAACATCAGCATTTTCTTGAATTTTCTAGTTGCCTAACAGAACATAATTATTTTCTGCACTTGCATTGTGTGAAATATATCACCTCGGTCTACTAGCTTCAAAGAACTGTAACCTCAGCCATAATATATTTATAGTTAGAGAATATTTTTTTAAAAACTGAAAACTGGAATTAAGATTTGAGATTCTTATGAGAGACAGTTCATACTCAGTTATGGGTAGTTTTATGATTGGTAACTGGATCCTACTTGACTAATCTCAGTTTACCAGAAAAGTCTTTATGATTAGGAGAATTTTGCATTCTTCAAGTTTCAGTGATAGATTTCTTTAAGCTGCTCAGGCTTTACTGGGTAATTGCTTCATGTCTATGGCTTCACTTTAGGCCCAGGGAAATGTGGGATCTTTAAAACAATTACTGTACATTTTGAAAGCTGTTTGTAGTCTACAACATTAAGCAGAACAGAAGCAGGAACAGGAACAAATGGTATCTAACACTGCTTTACTCAGGAGGGCACTTTTGTAGTCTACTGTCTGATACCCAATTTGCTGAAGAAATCAAGGACAGGAGGAGAAACCTGTAACAAGACTTGGTAAGTTTTAACAAGAATTCTGTCAAGTTTTTATTTTCAGGTTAGGAACTGCGTGTGGAAGACCTGTGTTTTTTAAATTGAAGTGAAGCCACAAAGCCTGCTTGTCAGCAGAGTTAATTTCTCTGGTTGTGCTGAAAATAGTTCCTCTGTTGCATGCACAAATCAGCTTCCTCTTTGAAAGCAGTCAAAAGCTTGGATCAGAAGTAACTTGCTTGTTTTTTGATAGAATAATTGTAGGCCACAATTCGTATACCAGTATTTCATAGTATTTCTCCAAAGTATCCATGGCTTTCCCCTAGTTGTGCTGGTCATGTCAAAAACCGCAGAACCTTGTCCATGCAATTGTCACACAGATAAATTTTGGTTGCTCAAAGCACGAAGCTTTTCTGCACCTTGTCACATGCAGTTTGCTGTTTAATTGAAGGTGAATTTTGATGAAGTTGCACAAGAATATAAGTAACACATCACAGTATAGTCCTCAATGGGAAGAAAAAAAAAAAAAAAAAAAGTTAAGGGGATAGCATGTTCTACTGCTGCCCAGTGGGAGAGAGAAATTCCTGCCTTCCTCAGTTTTGAGTTCTTGACTTAGAGAACTGGAATCTCTTACAGAATCCCTTTCATCCTTATTGCTAAACTTAGGCCCCTATCGGTCTGGCTACAAACACATGAAACCAGAAGGATGGTAAGGGAGAATTAGAGTAGAGCTGCCCTACACAGTTTGCTGTCTACAATATATTTTGCTCCCTCCCAGCTTTCACAGGGTTGAGGTTTTCAGTTTGATAAGAACAGTTTTGAGTGTTAGTGTAATGACACTTGGAGCCATATATTGTCTCCCTTACATTTCTTCTTTTCAGTTTATCATCTCACTTCCTTCGTTCTGTTTTCTTTGTCGCTGCTGTATCCTTTGACGCTGCTATATCATTTGATAGTTTTTTCCACTGTACTTTCTTTCCATTCATTGTTTTCCTTTAGTCTAACAACTACTTTTCCTTTCCCTGTCTCTCACTCCATTACTTTCCTATTGCTGACTCCAATGAGTCTTCACTTGAGTGCATCCATCCAGTGCAAAGGGCAAAGCCTAGGTAACGGCTGGGAGTAGAGCATTATTTGTGCCCTGTTTTACCCCTGGAGGTCAAATAGGCAATCACAGAACAAGAGTCAGCAGGAGTGGCAGGCACATCATGCAAGTGATGCAGGCTAAGTATCCCTGAAGAACATAGCAGCATTGAAGGACATTTACTAGCAGCAGTGGTGTGTCCTGGTCCCCCAGGACCAGAACAGGGCTGGTTTACTTTGTTATTGTTGGCTTGACTGTGGGAGAAGCCTCCCAGCCAGCAAATGTCCTCAGTGAGACCCACCAGTTGTTAAATTTGCCCGTGTGTGGCCTTGAGCCCAGAGTCCAGCATTAAAGCCATTCAAGATGCTGCAGCTTATTTGTGTCAGCAGAAGCTTCCTTTGGAAAATATGTTGTTTTTAAGTATCATTCAACTGTAAAATATTCTAATACTTGCATGATTTTTTTTTGACTACCCTTTTAGTGATAGTAGCTGTTAATTAAATAGATGTTTTCTTGAAAACCCTTTGAAACCTTGGGAAAACACAGAACTTCTGCGTGGAACTGTTTTTCTTGAAACTCTCTTCTGTTCAGTCCTTCCTTTCTCTTTTTCTTTCCTGCCTGCCTTCTAGTTGGCATGTGTACTGAGAAGCAAAGGCTGCTGCTTTATGGTCTGAGAGGTACAGCCCCACTAAGGCTGGCATTCAGCATGCCCCCTTTTCCGTGGGGAATCATGCCCTAAAAGTCCAGGAAACTAGAAGTGAGGCAGCGAAGACAATCTGCTTTTTCAATCTGAGCCAGTTGTTTGTGATTGCGCTGCTGCCTGCTCTGCCCACTGCTCTTCCTGGGGAAGGGGCAGAAGTGTCTTTGTATTTGCTTACAGTGGTACTTCAGGGCTCTGCTGTCACCTGCGTGCAGACTCATTTGCAAACAGGCTGTATCACTGGGGAGCAGAAATGTGTTTTTTTAAAACCCTAAGCAGATTTATAGTCTAGTTTCCTGTCAGATCTTTGCATTTTCCTTCTCCGCCCCTCCCAGCCTCTGACACACTTTTTCTCACTTTCTGTGTCGCTCTTTGCTCATTCTGACACCAGTGCACTTGCTTCCTTTATTCCTGATTCTCCCTAAACTTTCAGCACTTTTGGGGCCAGGGGGTGTTTTGCTCTTGGTGTTTCCTTTACTTTTTAACAGCTGCAGAGCACAAATAACCTCTCCAGGACCCCTGGAGAGACGGTGGCAATTGCATGGAGGCAACATAGGGACTCTCAGCCTGCAGCAGCTGCAGCGAGACAGCCTGGTCACTCATGAGCACCCAAGGTAAGGAAAGCAGCTGTCAGATCAGCTCCACCTCACTGCTGGCTAGGACAGCGTTGGACTCTCATCACTATGAGTTCCACTTTCACCTTTCACCTCTTTTTTGTGTTCATTTTCAAGAGCGTGTTTCTTTGAGAATGATTGCATTCGTGCCTTCCTTGCCCTCAGCAGGTCTAACTGTACTCTGCAAGCGCGGGTACACGGAGCTGAGGTTTCAGCGAGGTAAACAGGTGGTAGCTGGAGGTGAAAACATCTTCTTCAAGAAGTGTGCGCTGAGAAGGAAGATTGAAATGGAGGCCTAACAGGGGGAGATGAAAGGACTGATTGTCAGCACGGTTCTCCAGGGAATTTCTGCTTCTACTCATAGTGTGTTGTGCCCTAACCCTTCTTAAAAATCATTTCATTGGGGATTTATGCTTTCTATTAACTAATAAAATCTTATTTATTTTTTTTTGTAATTAGCTCTTCTCACTTTATTTTTTTCTCAACACTAGTGCATCTCTTACTGTCTTTTTTACCATCTTCTTCTGCCTGTTTTCTGTCAAGCATATTTTTTTGTGTGTGACAAATGTTCCCCTTGTTCCTTTCTTTCTCTTCCTTCCACCTTCTTTTTCTTGTCTGTGCAACAGACTGTACATCCTCCCCCATGTTCTCAGTCTTTCTCTCCTTCCCCTCTGTGATTTCCTTCTCTGTCTTGTGTTCCCCTTTCCTGTTGCTTCTCAAATGCACTCCTCCTTCCTGCTCCATCCTCTTTCTCATGCACACAGCATACATTGCAGCCCTGCAAAGTTGATTTTGCACACACCACGGTGTTGCCTCTCCACTGGACTGTCCTTGTAGAGATATGCTGCTTTTATATCTGCCCCTTTGCTCATGTACATACTCAGGATTTGCATATTTGCAGTTTTGGAGATGCATCCCAAAGTAGCAGATTTTTATACTTCAGTAGCTTCCCTCCAATTCTCAGACTCAGAGATTCACAACAAATAACCACTGTCATCCTGTCTCTGTTTCCTTCTCTCTCACAACAGAATTTTCTAACAACTATAACACACCATAGCTTCCTTTCTACTCAAATACAGCTTTCCCTGACATTGTTTTTTCTATCCCTGCTCTTTATATCGTCCCATTCTTTCCAAAGTTTTTACCCCAACCCGCCATCAGATTTTTCTATCTGTTTTAATCTCGATGTTACATTTATGTTGGGAGGAACCACTGAAGCAGATGGTCTTACTCTGTGCTGCCTTGGCATCTCCCCACATAGTTGTAGGGGAACTGGAGGAAGTTTTGCAGTTTCTCAGCTCCTCTTTCCTTTGCAGCATTAGCAGGCTAGAGCAGAGCAAGTGCTTTGTAAAGCTCTTAATTACAGAATTTCTGATCTGACTCTAAGGTAGTTTATGGCCTATTGAATCCCATGGGATTTCAAATCTCAAGGGTAGAGAGTGGTTCCTTGCTGTAATGCTGCAGTGGGAGTAACTTTGCTCCAAGGATTTGGAAACAGCTCATTTTTTAAATACCAGAAGTTGCCAGGAACAGATATGGACTGCATCCAAGGGTAGTATCTGCTATTATTGTGTATTTAAGTTTGTAAGCTTTGAACCAGATATGACAAAGTAGTAAATTTTTTGATGAAGCTTTTTAGCCTCACCTTCTTAAGCAGGGCTATTGAGACTAAAGATTTATTTCTAGGGATGTTCTGGTTTGGGCTTTTGGGGACTGAATAAGGATCACATATTAAACTCAGCTGAATTAATAAGAGAATTATTATGTGAGAGAATTCTCTTAGCAATCTACCCTGCTCTCTCAAATTGTCTATCTCCTTATGAGTGAAAGAAGCTTAAACTATGTTTGCAATTATAATATATCCTTTTTGATTCAGAGTTAGCAAACTGTGGCCTTTGAGCTGTGAGCATTCTCTTCTGAATACTGAAGCAGGTACATTAAAATATCTTTGTCTTTTGGATCTGTTGAAAAGTCCAAAAGCCTAGAACAATAAAATAAGAGATGTTCGTTTTATTCGTACAATTTTAATATGAGTCCTTACTCTGTTACAACTTCTCTTGTGACATGAAACATTCTGGTGTTCCTTTTCGTCATTCTGCAAAACTTGCATGATGATTTTGTGCTTTGTGTTTTTGGTATCCTGTGTCCCCAGTACTAGTTCTTCTCATGAGGCCTTGATATCTCCCAGAAATAAATTGGCTGAGACAACGTTTCGCCGCTTTTCCCTTCCCTCTCACCATCGTCCCTCATCATTATGGATTTGCTGTGGATTGAATTTAAATGGGCATTGTCAAAATTGGGTTGACAGATACAAGGGGATGTGGAGCTAGAATTTAGTATTTTTTTCTAGTTTCTTTAGTCATATACCTGGCAGAAGTGAAATTTCAGCTGGAAAGAGCCTGGAAACTTTCCACCCACCCAGCAAATTGCTGTACTGGGAGGGACACCCCTGGAACAGACATTCAGAATCACATGTTGGACTCCCTGTTCTTATGCAGATAGTTACTTCCATTTATATTTAACTCTGAACTAAGAGAAAAATAAAATTTCAGCATGAGTGAGAACCCTTTGACTGCAGTTTTACCTCTTAAAATTAAAAGCAACTTAAACCTTCTCTAAAAGGATGCATCCCAAATAACAGGGATATGCCGAAGAAATCTGATAGTTTACCAAATGATTTAGTTTTATACTGTTACTTAGTAAAATTTTTAATGAGTTATGTGGCATGATTACTCACAGAGGATGAAGCATATAAAGATCTTTATTTCTCCTAATATTATGTCTATATTATTAAAAGAGAACAAGCTATCCACTTATCAGGTGTCTCAACTCCCTTTGATAGTGAAGTGCATGTTTCATGAAATACAAAAGTTTCACTTAGATGTGGTCATTAAGGTTGTGTAACTGACGGTGGAATTTGACCCGTGACAGCTTTCTTTGTAAGTAAACCCCCACAGTGATCTAAACCATAAAAGAGCAAGGAATATGGGTTCAGGTCTTGTGGCTTTCAAACTAGAGGGTAAAATCCTAGTCCTCACCAAGTTTAGTGGAGTTTTACCACTGGTATCAGTGAGATATGATTTTTGCTTTGGCTGTTTATCACTGCTGCCTGTAGGATTTGCATTCTCAGAATACTGTCCGCTTTGCTGAGAATAGAGTATCTGCAGTGAATCTGCAATTCCCTTTTCAGAACAAATGATGGGGTTTTCTCAGGTGTATGTGTAATAAGATTCTCCATCTCCTCTCTTCCCCCAAACTCTCTCTTAAGTGCTGCCTTCACCCTCTAGTCAGGGTCAGTTATTTAATGGCAATGAACATTTTCAGGAAGGTAACCTTTCTGCTTGTGATTTGTTCAAGGACTCTGGAATTATAATGGTTGATGTCAAAAGCATATAATTGGTCTCTGTGGCACACATCCAACAAGTAATAAAAGGTTCTTTCTCTCTACTTCTTCAGTCAGTTTTCTCTCCCTATATTACCCTCTCACTTTTGCTCCTCTCAGGCAAAAGGAGAATACAGTGCTAATCTGTTTAAAGTGCTATTTGACAGAACGGCCAATCTGCCATACACCCTGACATGATGTGTCCCAGCCGTGGGCAGCAGTGGATTGCTCCCTGCCTGAAGGTCTGCACACTGCCTTTAAACATAAATGTCTTCTCTGAACTTTATTTTGAGCATCTTTCTTCCTTCACACTCTTCCGCCAAGTAGTTGGGCTCTAGTTTGTGAGTTTCATGAATTCTCACATGCTCATTGATGTATGGGGGGGGTGTTTAAAAATTTACCAGCAGGTAAGGCCTTTGTGCTCTTTTATACAAAAGGCAAACACAAGGGTTTTTTCACAGCTCATGGAAATGTATTACCAATAGTGCCAGAAGCTGACCATGTGTTGTGCATTGTCTGCCATCGCTGGTGAATGTGTAGTGAAGAGAATATTGTTGTTACGTTAGTCCCACAAAACCTATTTTATCTTCAGTGCTGGATGGAGCTTTACTTTCTAATGCTGTTTACTTCAGTGAATCTGTTTAGCAACTCAACAGGAAAGAAGAATTTGTCAAATCTCCCTGGAAATCTATCAGAAATGTCAAAGTAAATGCTATAACATTCTGGTTTCGTCAAAAGGGTAAATGTATATACAGCTGTGTATGTGATATTATTGCTAGTAATTGTTGCCTGGGTGAATCTGTCTGTGTAAAGTAGCACTGTGTGGTATTAACAGATATTTTTGTTCTGGTCCCTGAGGCCAGTTTGGCCTTACACAAAGATACTTGTTGTTTGCTCAAGCCTGATAAGTCTGCCCTGTTCATTGTAGTTCAGGGGAGGAATACATCTTCATTGCAACCAGTGAAAGGATTCCCACCAGCCCCCTCAGTGCTGGATGTCTGCTGACAAATTTTCAGCAGGTTGTAACTGAAGCACTGAAGCTTTAATGTAGGCTTTCTGTCTAAAATGAGTTCCTTTATTTTTTTTTTCCATATGAATGCAGACAAAACTGTATGCAAGCAGGACATATATGGTTGTCAGTAGCAGTTAATAGGTTGTTTCCACTTCATTTCTTATGGCTCTGTATGTGTATAAACATTTCTAAGCTACCTACTTGAAATCAGTGAGCATGCTTAATAGGTTGTTACACACATTTAATATATTTGAGCACAAAACCAAGTTCCTCCAAAGTTTTAAACACCGTTAAAAGGCAAAAGATTTTCCCTTCAGATGTTTTCCTCTATGAATTCTGAATCCTGAGCAAACTGGGAAAACACCTGAAGGTTGTTTCAATTCTTTTTCTAAAGCTAACACCAAATACACCTAATTTCCAAACTGCAGTGCAACTGGTGATTGAGTCTTTTCTTCTTAATCATCAACTGAGAATATGACATAAGATCAGTTGGAGGCTTTTGGCTTTTAACACCTCAGTTAAACTACCAGGGATGTTTACAATCTAACCATACTGGTCTGCTGAATGAAGCCATGGCAGTTTTGCATGGATCATGTCCATGCAAAGACTGGTGCATCCAGTCTTTTACAAGAACAAGGTGCAGTATCTATCCAGCAGCTACTGCTGGCATCTCTATTTCTTGGCTTTTTGTGAAGATAGTTGCCATTCTGTACATTTTTCATAGTTTATAATGAAGTAGTTGGTGAGATCATCAAACTCATTTCACTAATGCCTTGCACTGAAGGAAAATACAAAATTTCATAAACTTTCTTGTCTTCTTTACTATTGCAGAACTGATTTTCTTCTGGGG